>NW_026267515.1:25094-28644 GCF_000697945.3 Frankliniella occidentalis | reverse complement strand
CAATCCTCTCTTACCCCACCCTCACGACCCTCCAGCCACAACACCCCCACCGCGCTGATTAGAAGTATGTCTTGCGTCGTGCAAGTGAGATAGCCTCTTCACAGAGCCCAACTTTGGAGACCAACGACGTCTCTTGCTGTTTACCGCCGCAAAGTGCATAACATTTGTATATATCTCTTATCTAATTTTGCGCACAATTTGTCAAGCTGCATATAGGTTTGGAGAAGCGCTGTGTGAGTGTGTGTGTGTGTCCTGTTTATCAACGGAAATCTCCACCCTCGCCCCCGAGATAACCACCCACTGCGATAACGTGGGGGGTTTTGCTCCTGTAAACAGCGCGCGGGTAGGTCGAAGTACACGCAGGTGCCGAGGGTGAAAAGGGGAAATATGGGGGGAAGGGGGGGGGGGTGTCCACGGTGGAGTGGAAGAGGTGGGGGGAACCTCTATTGCTAGAGCCCGCAAGGCCCTCCCGGCCCGGGCTGCGCGAGAATCGGCATCGATTGCTTTGAGGCCATATATAGCCGTCGAGATGTGGCGGGGTGCGGCGGGGCAGGGCGGGGCGCGTCACGGCGTGGCCTCAGCCGAGAACACCGGCGCCGCGCGGCGATACCAGCGGAGCGCACCGGCGGGAGTACCGGAGCGAAAAGCGGTCCTGACTAGTAGCAGCAGCGTGCTTTAACGAATTCTTTCATTTCTCTATCTCCTCCCTTTTTGTACAATGCGAAATGCGAGTTGTTGTAAGCCTGCGCGCTTGGCTTTACGGGTCTTCTTCCAAACCGACTGTCGTCAGAAGCGTTTAACCGGCCAGCACGAACACCTTTGTTGTTTTACTTGCAACGCACACTTTAAATGACAACCTAATCCTGCTTGTCGAATAATTCCAAGCCTATCCGTATATTGCGTGTAATTATTATTTAACCATTTTAAATTGCAATTTTACAGCACGTTTAATGGAATTTGTTTTCGTAAAACCTACAACTTTTTTTCACAGTGTATCTACAAAGAGGTCCGCAATATGTCTGGTGCATTTAAACATCTAACATTTTATTTGGCTGACACGGTTTATTATTTTTTTTTTGCACTCATACGCAATAAAGTCGCTAATAGATTTTCGACACTCGCTCATCGCAAATAAGATGATGTCGAACACTTTTGAAAAGGTGCAAGCGTTGCAAGAGTGTTGACAGTAGTGGTAAGACATTAGGGGTTCCCAATGAGCCAACTCCCCCCTCTTGAATGGAGTCCTGGAATCTCCAGGACTTTCCTCATGGCTGCGCGTGTTTACTATCACCCCGGCCCCCCAAGGCCGGCCGGTCCGTCCCGTCGGCACGCGTTGTCCAGATTCGCGTGGGGTTCCAGATCAATATTATCATGGCCCCCTTTTCTTTCATATATATATACGCTATACGCTGTTTCATGGGGCCGCCCTGACGTGGCAGTGAAACGCACGGCTATTGGTTCACCCTGTAGAAACAAACTTTAGTTTGATATGGCGCAGTGGATCCATGGTTTAAACATTATTTTTTTCTACGAAGAGATAGCCCTGCCCCGCGGTGAGTTAGGCCCGTGGCTGCCCTGCGAGCGGGCCCTGCTGGGTCGCTCCACAGGTCTACGATATACACGCTGTCTGTTCTGTTTACGCGCCGTTTCTCCCGTGGGGCAGCTGCTCGCGTACGGATGCTCGCGGTAAGTGCAGTTCCGTAAATGAGAGTTGCTCGTCTAGGCTTCGCCATGAACCTAATTACTGCCTTCTCACGGGGTTTCCCGTGTAAAAGTAAAGCGTCTTGATAACCACGATCAAGGGGCGGTCGACGCAATTCTTTTAATTTCACACAAGCGGCAGTGTACCACGCGTATCCTTTCGCCTACTCTAATTACCTCCGCTGCTACCCTTGGCCGCCCTCCTTCCAACTCCAACGTCTCTTTGTGTAATCCCATCCCGTCTCGCGTTCAGGCCCCATCCGTCTCTGCGAGCGCAACGTCCCCCCGACGTCAGCCAAACGGCCCGGGCCCGGGGCGTGGGCCTTGCGCGCCCGGGGGCTGGGGCTCCCCACTACCAGTCCGCCCCTCTCAGAAGCGAGCAGGTTGCGGCGCCGCCTGAGAGGGGGGGGGGGGACGGGGGAGCTTGGCGTCGGCCCGACCCCCCCACAACCCACTCGGCATAATAAATCCCGATGCCGATACGAAAATGTAATAGAGGAGTAGAGCATGTGGGAGCAGCGCGTTGGAACACACCGCGGGGGTTGAACAACGGAGGTCGAGCACGTGCAGGGTTGAACAGGGCTGTGAGATACGGGGCTGGAACACGGACGTCGCACTCGGAAGTGCAACAAGGAAGTGCACCCAAGTGATTTTATTCCAGAAAATGCACCATTCACTACCCGTGTTTTTAGTGAGTTTTTTTTTAGATGGCGGGGGGTAGGGGTGGGTAGGGGTGTGTTAAACGCAAAGGTGTACGTATAACAGAAAGGGCTGAAAAAAAATGACCGAGCTTGGCTGTGTAGGGAGGCTTGCTGCGTGTCGGGGCCAACGGGGCCGAGGAGATTCACTGCCTCGCCCCGCCTCGCCGCGCCAACGGCGGAACAATCTTTCGGCGTACCGATATGTCGGACACGGCTGCTGGACGCGACGTGACGAGACTGCCGGCCTCCCTTAGGAGTTCTGGAGCGTCCGGTCCGGGAGCCCAGAACAACTCTCGGCAGAAGCCGGCCCTGCCCCCCCCCCCCCTCAGTCCTAGCGCGGCAAAGCCTGCTGTGCTGTGAATATACGCGGAAGTGTTCCGGGATTGCATACGCAATATGGCCGCAGGGGCCATGGCCCCTCACGGATGTTAAAAGTAAGAAAACCGACAACAACTGCGTATTCACAGTTACACCCGCAGCACACAACCGCGTCGCAGCGTAAACAACCAAAGCAACGGTTTCGCGAGACATCGCCGAGCCTGTTTCGCCAGCCAGACGGGGTCTTAGCGTTCGTTCGCTCAGTTTTATGAACCATTTTCCAGGAGAAAACTTAGAGAGCCCCCAGAAAACGTTCTGTCACAATCACCGCCGTCACCCGGGCGTGGAAAGGCGAGAAGCTTTTTAATACCCGGCCGGGCAAAAGCATTTCCACGAGAGGGAATACAACCGAGTCCCGTCATGTTTCTACGTGCCCGTACCGTGTGCTGTGTATACTGCGCACGAGAAAATCTGCGCGCCAGGCCGTGCGCCGTGGGGAAAACCGTTAAATGAGAGGTTTAATGCGTTTATAACGCGTCCAGCGTCGCGCTTCATTACTTTAAAACCCTTTTATACTGTCGCAGCTTTTTTATTTCTCCCGATCACCCATTGCTGCTGCCTGAGCTGGCGCCGCCGCTGTGCGCGTGGGGAAAAATATAGTGCGGCGGGAAAAGGGCGCAGCAGCAGGGCGGGAAGGTAAATCTTTTGCAGGGCGGCTGCGGGGGCGGACCGGCACAGGCCGGCCGGCCGCCTCTCCGCCCGCCGCCAGCACAGAGGTGATGGAGAGGGCGTCGAAGAACAAGGCGCCCGGCGCGCAGAACGCCACCACC
>NW_026267515.1:14717-24374 GCF_000697945.3 Frankliniella occidentalis | reverse complement strand
AAAAATGTTCTGAAAAGTTATAACATGTATGTTATGAAATTTCATAACATATGTTGTGAAAACTAACAACATGAGACTGTGAAAGTTTCGAATCGTTCAAACAAGTTCCGGGGATTTTACTGCAAATATACTATAATTGTAAGTGACACTGTCGAGTTAGACAGTTGACAGTTGATAAAAATTGATGTGCCTGATGCTTCGTTTCTTACGAAGGAACAGACACAACTCGAGGGTGACGGGTCAGCACCCTAGGTGAGAGGCCGTTACTTAATCAAAGTTGTGGTACAACACATTACCAAAAATTTACTTTAGTTTTAATCAGTGTTTACTATGTCCATATTAGAGTACAACAGCTTCCCCCAAATCCTCAATTCTCTTACATTGCATAAAATCAGTTTCACTGTGTTCAGAAACGTGCCGCGCCCGCAGAGCAGAAACCGCTCGTTACAACGAGCCCCTTACCGGCCCCACGCGTCCCGAGGGCATCTGTCTGCTGGCTGGACGACTTGCTATGCTGGCTCTTCGACCCCCTTTCTCTTCATTTTCCTTCTGCTCCAACAAGCTGCTCCCAGCACGGACATGAGCCCCTCGTCCCCGTTCCCCTCTCACACCTCCGTCAGAGAACGGCCCCCCTGTGGGACAGCCCTGCTCGCCGTGCTGGCCATATAGGTCGTGTAGGAGCCCGCTGTCACCCGCGTCACTTACCGGCCCCGGTCCCTTCTCACCTTGCCCCATCGAGGGGGTAGCGGGGTGGAAAAGACAGAGGCTGGACAAGCTTCCGAGAAATAATAGAGATGTTCGGGTTGCGACCAACAATCCCATCGCCTCGCTTGCTGAAAGAATAAGAGAAAAGAAACGGAAAGAAGGCGGGTGGCAACACTTTAAAATCATTTCGTTCACTTTAAAACAATTTTTTTTTTTTTTTGAAAATGCCCATTTTGGGGCTGGCCGGGTTGTGGTTGTAACCTTGACTGCTGCACGAGCTGCTACGCGGCCACGCGTCCTGGCTGACGGCCAGCCCCTGTGGTCCGGTGGCCTCGGGGGCGGCCCGGGGGCGGCGCGGGGGATCCCGGTGAGGGGGTCGGGGGCCTCTCTATTAACACAGAGCCACGCCGCCGCTCTTATGAAATATCGTTCGGGAAAGTTGTCACGCCGCTGCTGTCGCCGTCGCGCACTGTCCAAACCGCAATTAATTATTATTTCCCTGTGGGGGAGTATGATTTTTATTTTTTTGAAATGCCGACCATTTTTTTCCCAACCGAGCATATACACGCATAGACACCGTAAAGGAATATCATCAAAAAATGATTTTGTATTAACTCTGGTATTTACAAATTTACGGTAGAAACTATAAGACTATACACCAGTTATCTTTTTATTTCCATTTTGCATCCTGCTAAAAACAAAGATTTGGTTTTGATATGCGGTTTAAAATTTTCTCGTTTGATCAATGGGAAAAAATGTTTGTTGTTAGGTGGTAGCACGTCTTTCAAAGTTGTGTAATTATTTCAATTATTAGTTTTGAAAATTTGAATGCTTTTGCTTGTTTACTGAAGAGACGTTCTGACTCAGACGTCAAGGCCGTGTCAATTTCGATCAAAAGGACAAAATCACATGCAGAGTCGAGGGCGGGGGTGTGGAGGCATTTCCACCCAATCAACCGTCTCTTGTTCACATTCCTACTGCTATGCCCTCCAAAAGTTTCAAGCTGATTCTAATCCCTTTCCTTTTCGTTTTGCCTTCAGGGTTTTTTCGCCTGTTGTCGCAGTAGACTAGCAAGCGTGCTGTCTCTGGCCGCTTTCGTCCAACAACTTGGGAACTCCTCATAATTCTCGCCGGTAAGTGTGACCCATTCCAGCACCGGGGTCGGTCTGATCACGCTGGCGACAGCGTGGAAAAATTCGAGAAATAGGTTCTTCCAGGAACACTCTTTCTCAGCGTCGCACGTGTGCTTTCGCTCTTCGTGACGGCGGGGTGGGGAGGACTTCAGGGACGCACGGCGGGCTGGCGGGATGCCCGGGCGTGGTGGGGTGCGTGGCGGGGCGTGTAGGAGCCCCTTGGACGGGGGCTGGGCTGGACCGCTTCTCAGTCCTGATACTACAACACGCCTCGCCGCACGATACTACTACGACATACTTGTGGGTCCGGATATTTGGCCAATAAATAATTGCCGTTTCCGCAGCTGTGTCGTTGCGCAAACTATGATGATAACGGCGAGGTTTAGACTGCCGCTGAAGTGGCGTTAGTACACAATATTTCGGATAAGAAATATTATTTCGTGAAATCGCAGAAATTACAATCCCTTTTACCGGGTACCCTACCCTGCAAGCCCGCCATCCTTCATATAGCTATAGATTTTAGGCAGCCCTACTCCTTTAAAAAGGTAATAAAGTGGGCACTTTTAATCGATCCGCTGTGTGTAGGTTTGGCGGAAGACGCAGGGCCTGCTTGTTTTAATTTGCTATGATTGTGGTTTTGGTTCGACGCCAAGAATAAAGCTTTTCGTCCTCTCCCAGTTCGTTGGCGCGATGTGGTCCAATTCGATGGATTTAAGACGTGCTCGTGTGTCTGTGTGTGTGCGTCTGAGGGGATGGGGGTGGAGCGATCGAGGGGGTGGTCGCTAAGGCCGAAGGGCAAGGCCACGGCAGCCCTTGACTCATCCACTACTGCCCCAGCCATCTTGCAGCGTTCGGCGTTTCCCCTCTGACGGCCGCGGCTCTTCCCTGCGCTCGCCAGCAGCGCCTCCTTTTCTGCTATTTGCATAAAAATTCATTCCACGTCTCGCGGAGAGCTGAGGCGGAAGGGCGCTCGGGGCGAGGCCGTGGTGGCGGTATGACCAGTCCGGGGTTCCGCCCCGATTTTGCTTGCCCACCTCCACGCGAAGCCCGGGCCCCGGGCCACGCCACGCCACGCCGCCACCTGGCTCACATCGCATTCTGCTGACATTTGAGCTCCCCGCGGCGCGAGTCCCAGGGCAGAGCTGGCCCTTGCTGGGCAGGGCATGGGGAGGCGTGGCCGGAATTCTGCTTAGCGAGCAAAGTTTCCCGGTGTGAAAGGGCGAGTCTCCGGGAGAGAAACTCTCCCGCAGATTGGCGAGGCGAGGCGGGGCAGATGTTCTCTCGAAGAAGTCAGTCGCCACGCCTCGCACCGCGCCGCCTGCTCGCTGTGGGCCGACCGGGCCCGGCGGGCTGGAAACTCCTCGGCGGGCTGCGACATTAAGCTTTATTGGAGCGGCAGTTATCCGACGGGTAATTCACTCCCACCTCCACTGGTCCTGCCTGGAGAGTCTCCTGGAGCGTGCCTGGCGTCGTGCCGCCGCTCCGGTCCTGGAGAGTTTCCTATGGAGCGTCTCCTTCCGGAGCTTCCTCCAGGATCATGATGCTGATCCTGGCCAGCAGCCATTTCTGTACCGGCGAGTCGCTTGCACTTCACTGAGGCCACCGGATGCTTTGCGCGCTTAGTTTTGCAAAACGGAAACTTAATTTTAATTACGACGGCAGTTAAAATTTGAAGAGCTACTCGCCTGTTTCACAACCCCTGGCTTTCCGAAGTACAAGTGTGTTAGTGCGCAATGGGAAGAGAGAGGGAGAGCAGAGATGTTCGCAAGACTCCTTCAGTAAAGTTTGCCTCCACGACAGAGAGGTGGTTCAATTAATGAAGCGCGAGGGAACGTGCTCGTGGAGCTGATTTCATCCGACAAGACATAGTATGGCCCTGCCGTGGTGGATATCTAACGTGAGAGGGGCTGGAGGGTTAGAGGGCGAGGGGTAAGCATCCGGGTCTGCTCAGGTCTGCTGACGCGGGCGCCGGGGGTGTATGGAGGTAGGAGATGACTCGCCTGTAGGGTGTATAGGGCTCAGGCTCTGTGTGAGAGAGAGGGGAGGGGAGCGAGAGCGCAGGTATACGGGGGGAATGCTGATGCAGAGAGACGGATTAGGCTGGAAGAGGCAGCTAACGCAGTCGTGGCACAGCCGGGCCACTCGCCCACGGAAGGAGCTGCTGACGGCAGAGAGGGACCCGGGCAGCCTTGGGAGATTTAGTAAGGGTTGGGATTGAAACCGAAGACCCACCCACCTCCGCGCCCCGCCCCCTCCACACCCTGCTGCTCCCAGTCGTTTTCCCGTCGAGCAGCACGACACGGCAAATAAGCAATGCGGTCCCTTTGCCGATCAGTGATCAGCCCTCGCCGAAACCCGTGATGTTCATGGTTTTAAATTTCACGAGCTGATATCTGTTTGAATTTCTCATCCAATCAAGGTCAAAAAACTTAATAAAAGAAAATTAAATGGAAAAAGTACCGTCAAAACACATGTCTTCTTTTAATTTAGTTTTTTAAGTGTGAAAACTTGAATCATACAACTTTTGGTAACGTCTAAGTCTTATTTTGACAAAAACTTCTAAATTTTACCCCTTAGATGAAACGCACTTCTCAACATTTGCATACGTTTAAAGATAAATGCGTCAAGTAAAGTACGAAACAAAACATGATTGTTCTCTCAGTGCCGTGGGAACGTTGTTTCCATTCGACTCATGCATTATGTGCATTAAGCTCAGCTTGCTTGTGTTGAGTGCTGTGTGCCCACGCGTGCGTTCGGTCCCTCGGCCTCTCACCCCCTGGGGTCTCTGGTTGCCCCGCAAGCCCCATGCGAACAGTGGGCAAACCACACACACATGCACTGCCAAAGCAAGTGCGTTCAACTGGTTAATACCTCCAGTGTATTCAATGATCGCAATTGAGCTGTTATGGAGTAGCCATACAAAGTGTGCCCCTGTTCACTTGCCAGGCATGAGTGGACCCGCAATGCGTTGAGGCTTGCTGTGCGTCCTAGTGCGTGCAGTCAAATTGCGTAGCGGGTTTGCGGTGTACCCCTCTTTTGAATGCCGTGGCGACTGGCGGACCCGGGCCCGTCCAATATATGTGATGGACCAGACCGTCTAGTCTAGACGGGTGGGTGGGCTCCTGTATGGAGGCCCCTGATAAAAGAAACGGTGTATACACTGTTCAAAAATACCTTTCACTCAATACGTTCCCTGCGGCTCAGTTTTTGGGCCTATGATTTAACATTATGCACGCAGGGAACGTGTTAACAGTTTCAAACTGTGCATTTGAAAATATCATGTAAAAAGAAGTTATATTGGAAATGGTAGGGTATGGGACCCCCAAAATCCTTTAAAACAGTAGTTGAGAGGCAAATTTTACAATATTGTTTGTTGTACTATTTTTTGAAAGTGGTTATATTGTTCTTCTTTTAACTGTCGTTTAACTATCGGTTATCTCTGATGTTTTGTTTGAAAAGCCCGCAACGGCTTTGCCAGTTGCCAGCTTTCTTACAAACGGCAGCTTAGCGGTGGGGAATTGTTATCGAAAAGATCTAGCGGGTGGGGTGGGCGCGGACGAGGACTGCGGTACAAATGGCCAATCCGGAGGAGAACGTTGAGAATGAAAATGGCGCGCAAATTGATGGCGAAACTGAAAGGAAAGGATGGGGGCCTCACGGGCAATAGATTGCGCCTCGAGCACGTCCTACACTGCGGCAAGTGCTAAAGCTGTTCGAGTGCCTCCTAACATATCTGCAGTTGCAACAATCTTTTCACAACTTTTTTTCTTGAAACCTGTGTGTCGCACCTGTAATAATACCAGTTGTGAGTCCCCTCGGTGTGTTCGCCTCATGCGTCGCCACTTGCGGAGGCTGCACCCATGAATCACTGTGCGCGCGAAGACGGGCGACCCGCAGCCTCGCTCACCGTGTTTCAATGTTAATTAAGGTGGTCTTGATTTATCGCGACAACGCCTCGCCACGCCCGGCCGCGGACCCAGCTGGGCCTGAGCAGCGTTCACGTCCCACTCATCATTCGAATCGCACTAATTGCTCTCTCTCTCGCTCCGCGCGAGGATGGGCTGCGCCCCAGCCTCCACACCCCCTCCTGCCATTTCTTTGATTTGCGATAGCGCCCCATCCGCGCCTATAACTACTTCAGAACTAATACACCGTTCAACCTATGCACGATGAAAAAGAGTCTAATTTACTTTTTGGGGGAAAGGAGAAAAGTTGAGGGCACCCTTCGTTTGGATTTTGAGGATGTCCCATAAAAAAATTAGGCGTATTACCACATTTTTTGAGGAGACCTTCTCAAATTATAGGAGTTCCTTAAAGTTTTCTCTTCTCAAAAAATCAGACAAAACCAAAACCAAAAGAAGAAAGAAGACGCTCTAAATCATTTTGCTGCTGGCGTCACGCGTCGTAAAACTGCCGCTCTTATCTCTCTCCGCTGAGATGTCACGTGTAACGACGCCGGGTTTAGTACCGCACAGCCCAGGCCCTCCTCGGCGCCACCGGCGCGTCGCTTCATTGACAGGCCGCATCACGCCGCCGTCACCTCAGCGGCTCAGCGCCCGCACAGCCTTCCCTCCCCCTCAGCGGACACTAGTGGAAAACACATCTGTGAATTTGTAGTATTTTTTGTAGTTCACGATTCACAAGGAATTTCGTATATTGCCAACGGTCAGTATCGTGTACGAATCTAAGAGCAAAACAATTTTGTAACATTACGGTGTAAAATCGTAACCTTTCTCAACATTTTTCTTGCATGCAAAACTTCCCCGTTAAAATCTCAAAAGTGTTTTTCACAGTGGGTCAGAGAGGATTCCAAAACTTCTCTCGCGTCGTGTCGTCTGGCGCGGCCGGGATCACGGGGTGCGGGACGCTTCTTTCAAGTCACGTGACTAACACTCGGGACCACTCCATCATGCATGAGGGTGACACCATTCAGCCCCTCTCCTCCCCCATCACTCTCTCTCACTCACTCTCTCAGTCTCTGCCCGTAAGGTGCTGCTGTGGAAATTTCCGGGGCGCTGTGGGTATTTTTATTTTTCATACATTACGGTATATGGGGCGCGCGCGCCCTACTTGTTGATCCGCCCGGAGCCATGCCTTGCGTTGCTGCTGCTTTACGGAGTCGGAAGTACTTTTTACTCCGCGAGGACGAGGCGTCTTAGAAGAGGTCGAACACGAAATGTGTACCGGCATCTAACGTCACAATATTGAGCTCTCACCCCGCCAATGTTGTACTAAAGTACGAGAAGCACCGTCCAGTGTTGCTCGCGCGCTCACGCGAAATGTGATTGTGTCGCACATCTAAGGCGAAGTGAATATATTCGCTTACCTGCAGGTACATGATATTCATGCTGCTAAAAGATTGCCATTCTGAAGATAGCATTAATCCGAAACACCCCAACGCTCCGTCGTGATTCTGAGCGTTAGAGAGAACGGGCTCACCGGAGCTGCAATAACGTTCCAGCGTGCGGAAATGGATTGAAATAGACAAGCCCGCCGACTCGTTCGGCCGCACAGACAGAGGGATAAATTCCCCACCGTCGCAAAACGGCCAAAGTTTGGGTAATTGGAGCCCTGATTAATGTCTGTGCAAAGTGGTCGATAGTGGTCGCCCGGCGCAGCGGGGCGGAGCGGGTCAGAGCGGCGCAGACCGTGCGCACCGCGAACCCCAGAGGATACCAACAAGTGGCAACGGAGCGGTGCGGGGCGGCGGCGCAGCGCAAAGCCCTGCTTGTCCCGACTATAGTTGAGCAGAGCGAGTTGGAGGCGACGCGTTTTGCCTGAAAGTCTCGGGCGCGCGGTGCTTAAGTCCGTGGGGGTTTAAGCCGGGGGCGGGCGGTGGGATTGGTGAGGGAAGCACCGCGGTCACCGCCGGCCACCCTCGGCACCCCCTTCTCTCTGACGGAGATTCTGTCGGCCGTCAACAAGGCTGTCACGTCGTTGGAATAAGCGACCCCACTCCCAGCGTTTTTTCTTTTTCTGACGTGTATGAAATCAAGTCGAGGGTCGCGCGGTGGACGGGACTGGTCCGGTGAGGCGGATAGCGTCGGCACTAAGCGGACGGCATGTGGAGCTGTACCCCGCCCCCTCTGCCGAGGCGTGCCTCGCCTCGCAATGGGGTGGCGCACGCTGCAGTGCTTTGAAACTCAACTCCTCTGGCGGCAGTGCTGCTGCATTCCAGGTCCGAGACAGTCCGCGAGAACAACAACAACTACTTGCACTCGAGTCCGCAACTGAAACCCAAAGAAAAGTGCGGCCGAAAAGTGACCACGTTTTTTTGTGACTTCTGAAAAGCGACGTGCCTTTTCCTCGTTCTGACTGAATAACGTGGCCCTTTTGTTTACCAATGATTGGGGATAGTCACCGTTTTAGGTAGAATGGTGTATCATCTCTTTTTTTCTTCATTCTGTCTGAATATTTTATTGTGTTTTTTTAGAAGCAATTTTCTCCGTTTTCTTCTGTTTCCCCCTCTTGTCTTTCACTGGTTTTAAATATAGCCTCTCCATCATTACTGAACAAATAAAACCATGTCGGGCTCGGAGTGCGTTTTGATATACGAGTCAGGGAGCAGGTGCCTGGGCCGGGGGGGCACCTGGCACCCTTCATGGCTCGATGCTGTGCAAAGAATTGCAACAGGTGCGCTGCACCGGCTGGTACGCGTACGGCAGGCTGGCGCCAGAACTATTTGTCACACTAGAGAGCCAATTTCACGTGCCGTTTCAAATATCTCGACATATAAAAAGCACAGTAGTTTGAGTCTACACTTTCATCATAGCGCCTCTTTTCTCAAGAAAAATCCCCGTTATTCTTGTCTTCTTCAACCCTGGTTTCACAATTGGTCCAACATGTCATGAGTCAACCGTGCTTAGGTTTCTTTCTTTGAAATAGCAGCAGTGGACGTACTTGGCGATCACATGCCAATTAAATTTGATTTGTGACCCAGCAGGGAATCACGTTTGCAGTGTTGGGTTACACAATGCACACCTCCGGAGGAAGGGGCCAGTCTCTGGAGGAGGTGAGCTGGCGAGCCCCGGACAGGGCGCGGCTCGGTACGTTTGCTCTGGGAATGAGTCTGCTGTGTGCCTTTCCCTTTTTCTCGGCCGGCCGCATGATGGAGTGCGCACACAGATTCAAATATTTGTACGCTTCAGGAAAAGAAGGGAAATGCACATACCACTTCTTTGCCTTCCCCGGCCAGTCGTTTGAGATGAATAATATCCCCGCTGGGCTGGGCTCGGTCGAGTGGCGGCGGCGGCAGCAGAAGCGGCACAAGACTGGTTTCTCGCACGCGCGATGCGATGTTCGTTTTTCTCCTCACAGCCACAGCGAGCGACTCGGCTGTGAGACATTTCCCTCCCGCGTCGTTGGAGCGCGCCTCCCGGCATCCACGAGTCGGGAAGAAAAGAGTGTCAATGAATGACTCCAGTGTACTGGCAAATGCCCAGGCTAACACATTAGCAAACGTTAGCAAACGCCACACTGGATAACGCACTATGGCTATCGCCATGGCCAGCACCTTGGCCAGTACCGTGGCAAGCACCCTGGCCACCTCCCTGGCCACCTCCCTGGCCACCTCCCTGGCCACAACCCTGGCCGCAACCCTGGCTTACCCAAGCTAGCCCTAGCTAACCCTAGCTAACGCCTTGGCGCGCAGCTCCCATTGTGGCCCCGGCGCCACCTGCTGCGGGGACTGCCTCACGTAATTGGCCGAGCCAACTAACTCTCGACGCGACGCGCGTCGAAGAGATTTCTCTCGCCCTGCAGCAGCAGCGGTGGCAGGCTTTTCTTTTCAGAAAACCGGGCTGGAGCAGGCAGAGGAGAA
>NW_026267515.1:11164-11756 GCF_000697945.3 Frankliniella occidentalis | reverse complement strand
ATTTAAAACTGTAAGTAATTATTTTTCTGGTACGTTTTGATAGTGATAAATGTTGCGGCGCTTCAAACCCGAATGAATTATAAATGTGAAGGCTGCACTGTTAAAAAAAATTGTAAATTTATCACACCCTTTGTAATGACTAGTGTGTTAAAAAAACAACATCGTTCGTTTTTATTGGCACGTGGCAAAATCCCTTCTATTTTGACCGCAGTGGTCCATAACAATGATCCCCACGTTTCACCATGTTGTAAAACCACAACAATATTGTTGTAAAGTTTGATAGCAAGATGTATCGTTACAGAACAAACAAGTTTGTTTTATTACAATTTTTTTGGTGCAGACGAAAGTAAATGACCACTGTTTTGGAATAAAAATTCGTTTCAGGAAATTTGGTGAATGTTGTTGGATTACAACATGTGTTGTTTTTTAACAACATTTGTTGCTATCAAACTTTACATCAAATGTGTTGTAAATTTACAACAAAATTTTTAACAGTGTGTTATGACTTTTATTTACAGGGAGTTTACGAGCTCAATAATGACTCAGTTGACTGGACTTTTCCGAATTTTCCAATCCTACCTTATGGTCAGTA
>NW_026267515.1:6097-6419 GCF_000697945.3 Frankliniella occidentalis | reverse complement strand
ATACTCCATATTATGTTACGCTGGCACAAAAATCGGTGTAAATTACGTCCATAAGAAAATGCGAGAGTACCTCGGAGAGTACTTTTGAGGACACATTTTTTTGAGGGACCCGTAACTTAATGGATTGTCGTTACGTTACAAGTACCCGGTACGAATTTAATTGCCCATAATCATTTGGTTACGTTGTTGTAACGTAACTTAATTGTAGCCATTTACGTTACACAGTACACAGAGAAATAACGTATGTGATGAAGGAATTTTTCAGCAGTCTTTCGGTGCAAGGGGCTCGGCTTATGGCTCATGAAACCAATAACGTAGGATA
>NW_026267515.1:0-644 GCF_000697945.3 Frankliniella occidentalis | reverse complement strand
GCGGGTGGCCTACCTCACCCCTGTGCGCCTGCATTCTACCGCGTAGGCCGACCCGTCGCACAGGCGTGTCGAGCGGGCGGCCTACATCGCCCCTGTACACAGCTGCGGTATCTTTGGTGTGTGCTTTCGGTCAAGCATTTTCACCGTCGGAACGGAAACTTTACCGTCATTCTCTGATGGATGAGTCGCTGCTAATCGAAGCATGACAAACGCGGCTAGAAAATTCGGCGAGATTTGTGGTACCCGCCAGGCGGGCGGGTACCAAAAGAGCAGAGTGAGTCACCCGTGTGGTCCGCTGGCTGGCTGGGTCCTTCCAGCGGTTGCAGCAGTGCGACAGAGACAGGTAGCAAGCGCGGCGAGCCGGTGTGTTCTCCCCCCCCCCCTCTCTCTCTCGTTCTCCTACAGCGGCAGGGGCGTGCAGCAGGCAATACGTCATAAAACTGCAAGGTCCGGCCCCTGCTTTGTATTCCGACCCAGTGACACGTCCAGCAGCAGCAGCCCGACAGTTCGGCGGGCACCAGACTCCAGCACCAGTGCAGCAGATCTTTTAGTCTTGATCTTCAATCTTAGTGACAAAGATATTTGTTCTTGTTGTTGTCGTCAAGGGCCTCTCTTTTGAAAGATGTCTGAACACCTCAGATGTA
>NW_026267514.1:183189-183948 GCF_000697945.3 Frankliniella occidentalis | reverse complement strand
GGGGGGAGAGGGGGCAGCTCGCAAATTGGCCGGATTGTTGAGCAGGTTGTGCAAAATTCGCGAAAAAGTTGTTTCAACGGCAGTTTACAAGATGAAATGATTGAAGCGGAACAGTACCATACATTAACAGAAAATTCAACACACCTTTTAGGTCTGCTTCACAACAAGTAAAGGAGCGACCTTTTTCGCTCCCAGGAGAGCGATATCAGTGAAGCCAATTTTACGACTCTTGGGAGAGCGATGTTAAGTACATCGCTCGTTTGAAATAACTTTTCGCGACATTTTTGGTTACGAAGAAGACTAATTTTGAGTCATTTTCGCAAACGTCGCGCGTTTAGGGTCGTTTCTGCGACATTTTCTGTTACAAAGAAGACTCATGTTGAGTCATTTCGCAAAAATCGCTCTAACAGAGCGATGACGCCTATACGTTGCTGTATTCGGGAAAGAAAGGTCGCTCTTCGTTTTACAGTGTTCTCGTGTGGATGCATCCATCCCGGAACTATCTCCTGTAAAGCACTACCTGTCCAAAAATGAGATATTGGCTCTCCATTGACTTTCCATGCTGTGCAGTTAATTTCATCGGGCTGGGCTCATCCGGGTGCTGTTGCGTTTAGCTCCGAGCGCTGGCTAGTATAATGCAACGAAAACGCTTCAATTTACACAGACACTAAACATAGAGTATTTGACTGGCAGTGTGGCAAGGTGAGCGAAGCAGGGAGGGCAGCTAGCAAGACAGAGAGAGAGGGTGGGTACGTTAGA
>NW_026267514.1:182566-182834 GCF_000697945.3 Frankliniella occidentalis | reverse complement strand
AAATCGCTCTAACAGAGCGATGACGCCTATACGTTGCTCTATTCGGGAAAGAAAGGTCACTCTTCGTTTTACAGTGTTCTCGTGTGGATGCATCCATCCCGGAACTATCGCCTGTAAAGCACTACCTGTCCAAAAATGAGATATTGGCTCTCCATTGACTTTCCATGCTGTGCAGTTAATTTCATCGGGCTGGGCTCATTCGGGTGCTGTTGCGTTTAGCCCTCAGCGCTGGCCAGTATAATGCAACGAATTTTACACAAACACTAAA
>NW_026267514.1:179801-180312 GCF_000697945.3 Frankliniella occidentalis | reverse complement strand
CAGCCCTGAAGATCCCGGACACGTATGGTGACAACCGGCCACAACCGACCCTACGGCTGTCACGCGAACCATTTCAAAGCCTTGCGATCAGATCATTTTTTCAAGGCATATTTGTGAAGGTGTGGGTTCCAACCTAACGTATTCGTATTGAGCAGAAATGTGTTCAAAAGCTACTAGACTAGAGTCTTGGAATGAGTGAGATATCCAGTTCTTTTGCCACATTCAAAACAATCTGTTTTTGATACCAACCTTCGGTTTTATGTGTCCTCTACGGCACGGTAATCTGCTACTTGTCGATATACCAGGTGGCTGATTAACCTTCTGTAGTTAGACTGTACCGCACGCAAGAGTGCAGGCGGGGGTTGGGGTTGCCTTCGCACGCCCTGTAAGGCGCCGTGAACAGGGGCGATAGGCAAGCCCGCCCGCACTCCTGCGTGCGGTACAGCAAAGTTAATCAGCCACCTGGAAAACGCTCCGTCCATTAATTTCTGCCCAAAAGCCGACCCTCTTT
>NW_026267514.1:178515-178903 GCF_000697945.3 Frankliniella occidentalis | reverse complement strand
CGTGTCGCCGGAGTCCCTTTTATTGGCCGCGCGTATCTCCTTACATCACGGCCAAAAAGAAAACCCTAGCTCTGCAGTACACGCTGCGGTCTCTTTAGACCGAAAAAATTACTCTGTCAACTCAAATGTGTACATAGTACACATTAAAGAAAGTGTACATGGCATGTATGCTTTAATTAATGTGTACATGCCCATGTACACATTCAAAAATGTGTACATAGGCATGTACACATTTATAAATGTGTACATAGGCATGTACACATTAAAAGATGTGTACATGGCATGTATACTAACACTGTAAAAAGCTTACGAACTAAATACTTTGCAACGTTACGAACAATTTTCGTTCTTCGTATTGCAAAGAAATTGTTCGTATTGCAAAGCGATT
>NW_026267514.1:176157-176538 GCF_000697945.3 Frankliniella occidentalis | reverse complement strand
AGTGTTTGTTCGTCATACATGGTAATCTTCGTGCGCTTGAACACGAGGGGGCCACCACTTCAATTTAGGATGTACACAGGATTACGTGATTACAGGGATTACACGTGAATTTTGAGGGATTACACATGAATTTTGTTGAATTTCAGGCTTTAAAACCATTAAATTTCGACAATAAGGTGAAATTTAATGATATTAGTGCTTATTATTTTAAAATTTGGTCAAGTATTACACGGATTACTTAAGGATTTCATAGGGATTACACCCTTATCTACACAGGATTACGCGAGTGGTGGCCCCCTCGCTTGAACACCCAGTTCTCTCCGGAGTAAAATTAGCCACTTCACGCTATACTTCATTTCATCACGTGGGCGGAGACACAAG
>NW_026267514.1:175617-176107 GCF_000697945.3 Frankliniella occidentalis | reverse complement strand
CGAGAGAGAGCGAGAGAGAGAGAAGGGGCAGCGTCGCAGGCTGCTTGGCGATCGGTTCGTCTAGTTATCCTCTCTCACCCCATGCTACGGACGGAATGGAAAGCGCCCCCTCTTGCTTGACTCATTCTTGTCTTCCAACTGCCTGGTGTTATTCCGGATCCCCAACTGCATGCCGACTCTCAAGTTTGAAGCTTAACTCTGAAGCCGGAGCCAAACCTGCGCGCCGCCGGGTCAGCATAGAGAGCGAGTGGGCGGGGGCCGCGGGGGCGACAACGCAGTCTACACACATTCCGTCGGCTCTGGGGGATTAAGTTGCCCGCCATAACCTCCTCCTCTGCACAAAGAGGGACAGTGGGAATGGGGTGCAGAGCGGTGCAGCCGAGAGAGGGAGGAGGGAGAGCGAGGGTGGAGAGAGGGAGAGACAGAGAGGGGTGAGAAAAAGGCAAAGGCAGAGAGGGGGGAAAAAGACAGAAAACGTCGCCATGCATAG
>NW_026267514.1:170157-170626 GCF_000697945.3 Frankliniella occidentalis | reverse complement strand
CTTGAAGTTGTGTGAGCCCACGCAGCGGACGTAATGTGCGGCAATTTGTAGAGCCAAATTTACACCTCCCGTTAGCGCGAAGCCTACAGTAAGGGTCTGGATGCGCACTGCCGCCCAAGCAAGGCCGCCTAGCGAGTAGGCTGGCCCGCGATACACGGGTGGCGAGCGGGTCGGCCTACCCGCCATACCACGGCGCCCTGCCCAGCCGGCCCGCCTGACGGGTAGGCAGGCCCGAGGTAAGCGGGTCGGCCTACCCCGCACGGCGCCCTGCGCGGCCGGCCCGCCTGGCGAGTAGGCTGGCCCGCGACACACGGGTGGTGAGCGGGTCGGCCTACCCCGCACGGCGCCCTGCCCGGCCGGCCCGCCTGGCGAGTAGGCTGGCCCGCAACACACGGGTGGCGAGCGGGTCGGCCTACCCCGCACGGCGCCCTGCGCGGCCGGCCCGCCTGGCGAGTAGGCTGGCCCGCGA
>NW_026267514.1:166803-167337 GCF_000697945.3 Frankliniella occidentalis | reverse complement strand
ATAAAGACAGATCACGCGAGGCCTCAAAAATTAGCATGATTTTTTTTTTAACCATTACGCACAATTTCCCAACCCACAACGAGCATCCGCAAGAGATGCAAATTTATTACCAGTACAGGAGAGATAACGTTACGGTCAGTTCACTTTCAATACCAGCGGAGCGGAGCAGGCGGAGGCGCACCGCAACATATTGGGGGGGGGAGTTTCAAGAGGGACAGCATTACGGGGAAACCATCGCGTATAAACTACATCCAGTGGTGGGATCGACTTTATATATTCGGCTGTTGGTAAGACTGCGGCGATAAGATACTTTTTGTTTCAAGGAGTGGCGCGCTTGCACGTTAAGTGCGTGCAACTTAATTAGTATGGCATTCGGGGCGCCACCATACCAGTCAGATTTGTGCAGGTCCATGCCGTGACAATGAAATGAAAAATATACTAACTTTTGTAGTGTGGCCTCATGTCAAGAAGCACCGCAACAAAATTCATCCCCGACCCTAAAACTACATGGTTTATGAACACGGGATGGACGAA
>NW_026267514.1:163350-163963 GCF_000697945.3 Frankliniella occidentalis | reverse complement strand
GGCCGCCTCTCTCCGGCCGACTGTAACACGGCGCCGCGCCGCGGAGTGTAGTGGTGGCGCCCCGGCTGAAATATGACCGCCCCCGCTGGGCCATCTATTCCCGCGTTGCCGCCCCCGCGTGCCGCCCCCACCGCCCCCGCGGCGTGCCGCAGGTCCAGGTGCCGCACTGCTTAGCGCGTCCCCGCCGCCGTGGCGAAGAAGATCACAGGACCAACTTTACCGCTCAGCCATATTTAACCACGCGACCGATTCAAACAACAGAGGCGTCCCAAAGAAGGTTGCGGGCGACAGCTCCCAGCAGCGGCTGCAAGTACGGCGCAAATCTACAAGGAACTGAACGAAAGGAAAGAGGGGACCGCCCGGTGACCCGGCCCGACCCCGCCCGGTGCGTCGTAGCTGTTTTGTTTGCAGCTCTACAACATTGCGCCGTGCGAACACATACATGCACACCTCCGACATGTTTCTCCTCGTTCTCTCCATCTCTCTCTTATTTTTTTCCCCTCATTCTGACGCCTCCACCGCCTCACGCGACGGGCACGTTGCAAAGGGCCGCGCGCCGCCACTCTGGGGACATAAATAGCAGCTGCCGTGATATAGTAATGCCCAGCGCCAT
>NW_026267514.1:160230-163300 GCF_000697945.3 Frankliniella occidentalis | reverse complement strand
CCCGCCAGGCCCCGCCAGGCCCTGCCAGGCCCCGCCAGGCCCCGCCAGGCCCCGCCAGGCCCCGCCAGGCCCCGCCAGGCCCCGCCAGGCCCCGCCAGGTTTAGCACGCGACACCTGCGGCCTGCGAGGGGATCTACCGGTGGCGCTACACTCGTAATCACGAGCAGAACGCGCGCGCTGCTCGCTTTCTCGGTGGTCAACAGAGCGCATTGGGATCGGGAGTGGCTCGTGTAGGGAAAGGGGTGGGGAGTGGCCGTGGGGGAGGGGAGGGGGGCAAATGCTTTGCCGACGGACGCTAATTGAATGCTTGTTTGCCTCACATGCAGTTTGGTTTCATTGCAATTGGTTCCATTGCAAACAAGGAAGGGGCCGCTTACCCGTGGGGCTGGGCTAGCTCTTTAAGGGCCATGCTAGGAGTAAAGGGAGGTATTGTTGTATACCGCGACATCACTTTAAGGCCCTCCAAAAATATACACTTTCAGAAATCTCTACTCCGCCAGTTGTAACAACATCATTAACCGTCGCAGCAGGAAGAGCAGTATCAATGATGGTTGCCTCTTCTCATGCCGGGAGCCCAACCGCATGGTGCTGCCGTTCGTTCAACCAGGTGTTGCGAGTAGAGCGGAGCACACCTGTTCGTTCTGCGCACATGACCGCCATGTTGCAGATCAGGCGTAACAGTAAGCTAAACGGTATTGTGGTCAGTAATACCCTCAGAAATCTGGAAGGCTGGGCATGGTTTTGGTCGGGTGCAACTTGTATGCAAGCTACATGCTATACATTCAAACGGCCAGAAAATTTTCCCTCAAACACCAAAAACTCGAAATCACGATCAACTGCTCAGTGCCTTAAATGAACTAAGCGCAAGATCTCTCCTAAAAATCAAGACAAAAATGCCCCACCCTTCCAAATTATTTAGTGGCATTGAGGGAAGGCAAATCTCATTTACAAAGTACTTTTGTACTATTATCCCCCTGAAAGGTGCTAAGAATGTGCTTTACAACGTTTTTCAAGATATGCCGCCAATAAGCATGTTTAAGTGTCTTGCATGACAAATTAAATACTTTATTTTTTTTTATTACAATAGGTTTAATTTGGAACTATTTGGAACTATTTCAGAACATCTAACGATCACGTGTGCTACAAACTCATAATTTGGTTCATTTTGACTTCATATACAAATATACCTATACAATATTATACCCCTTCGTTTCAAACTTACTTGCAGCCTTGTCATAATCCAGGTAAAGTGTCACACTGATGATGTGGTCTGAACCACATGCACACATACACACACACACAGTCACTCTCACTCGTGTCCCTCGCGGTTGCACTCTGACATGCGGGCGGGCGCGCACTCACAAACACACGGGAGCAGCGGGCGGCGTGCCGCTCGTGACGTGGTCTAACGCTAGCTGCGGGCGCGCGCCCCGGAGTCCGTGCTTTATACTCGGCCTGCACAGCAGCGGGCGGCGCGGCCCCCTCCCCGGCGCCTCGTCCCGCTCCACCCCTCCCCGGGATTACGCACGTCCTCGGCGCCCTTCACCCCTTCAGTCCGTGCTGCGCTAGCTGATAAGAGTTTGCTGCCTTCCCCCGGCGCAGCTTCTCGTCCGGCTTACTTTGTTGTTTTTTGTTTGTGTCACTGCTCTCTGCTCCTATTGTAAATTATTTGTCAAATGGTAACACTAATAGCGAATATTTTGTCATCACTTTGAAAGTCCATAAGCTCAAACAGTAGTCGGAAAAATCTACCAGAAGATCGGTTGGGACCTCTGGTGGGACTTACCTCAATCCAGGGAACTCTCATCTCCAGTGCCAAACTTGAACTAGGAGTGCAAAGAAAATCAGTTTAAAGCGCTATTGAGATCTGGCAGTTGAATCGGGGAAGCTTTCTCTTGTACGTGTGTACTATGGCAAGTGCATTCTTCCTTGTTTGTAATATGGCATAAATACGTACACTCTTTCTTGTGTGTGTTTGCAAGTCGACTCTTCCGTGTACACTGTTGGGTTTGCAGTAAGTGCAGCCTCGAGGAAAGTTAAACGCGCGATGTGCGACTTACTCTCCTCTGCGCATTTTCTAAAGTCAACGAACATCATCTTTTAACTTTCATGAAATTCATAATAACAAAAACTTCTCACTTTCTTTTTTTTTTTTTTTTTGACACCTCAAGGTGCCAGCTAACCCAAGTGTCGGACACCCCTTGTCCTACAGGTATAACTGTAGGACACCATGTGTGCTACACTACACTTCTAACTGTAGGACTCATGGTGGCCTGCACTTTTAACTGTAGTACACCTTGGTCCTACACTTTTAACTCTAGGACACCATTGTCCTGCACTTATAAGTGTGGATACTGTAGGACACTTGAGTTTCTAGAGTGTCTTAGAACAGTCCTGGATCTGCACATCAAGCCTGGTCGTATGAACACGATTCAAAGTTCTACATATGCTGTTTCAGGCTACTTAACAATTTGATGCCAGCAAACATAGTAAAACTTTAAAATTATCAAAAATCCACAATCTGCTTGAGGATTGGTTAAAAGGACGGATGGTGTCAGGTTACACCTCCTCTCTCGCCCCATGTTCCGGCTACGCCTCCACCGCCATGTGGCCGAGCGCTCCATCAGTCCTTAGCTGTGTCTGTCTCCTGGGTTGAGTGTACTCTGGTTCCTGACCGGCATATGCGTGTTCTCCACGTGTACTACTCTCTCTCTCTCTCTCTCTCTCTCTCTCTCTCTCTCTCTCTCTGGAGACCAAATTCTTGCACCGACTATACGAGCTGTAATGAGGTTGGTCGTTCTTTGCCTGTCGCACCCTATTGTATACATTGTGGTAGGCTCGGGCGCCTGGTGGGTATGCTTGCCCGTCGAGCTCGCCTGCCCGGCGGGGTGGCCTACCCCGCCAGCGACAGGCGCTCGGCCACAGCCAACAGCGGGTCAGCGCGGCGGCCGGGCCCATCGCCCATCATCGGTCGGCCCAGCGGGTAGAAACTCCCTATGCGGAGCGCGTAGGAACCTCTCCCGCGGCGGCTCGCGCGGCCGGGCCCGAGCGGCGGCCGAGCTGGTTCATA
>NW_026267514.1:154428-159310 GCF_000697945.3 Frankliniella occidentalis | reverse complement strand
ATCCTTCAGTTTTTCGGGGTATGGCGCATATATTCGTAAACTACATTAAATTTCACTGGGAATAGGCCAGAACGTCAACGCCGAATAAGTCTGATTATATTTTTAAATAATATTCGAAAGTCGACGATCCGGCGCACCCGTTTGGTTACGTACTTCTTTTGTGTCTCGCTACAACTTCCAGATAAATCTTATTCCGAAGCGACATCCTCAGTTCCAAACAGGATTATTCAATAAACAAATTGGTACAATCAAATGTTGTCGGAAAATCATCCATAAATGAATAAAAGGGGGAAAACTCTCAAGTGTCGCCGTCCGCGCACCTTCACATATTTATTTGCATTTACTTTTTTCAGTCTTCTGAATAAATTTCGGTGAAAACGAGGTGACAGAAACGTAGCTTGAAGTCTCAGCTTCATGTAGGTATGTGGTTTTCTAATTGTCGTTGAGTATATCACCTTTAAACATAAATTGTATGAACCAGCTCGGCCGCCGCTCGGGCCCGGCCGCGCGAGCCGCCGCGGGAGAGGTTCCTACGCGCTCCGCATAGGGAGTTTCTACCCGCTGGTCGGCCGCGCGATGGTGATGAGTCCGGTCGGGGGGCGTGTGACGTTGGCTGTGGCCGAGCGCCTGTCGCTGGCGGGGTAGGCCACCCCGCCGGGCAGGCGAGCTCGACGGGCGTGCCTACCCACCAGGCGCCCAAGCCTACCACTATGTAAACAAGTCGCCTGCCTTTTGTGATCCGATCGTCCACCATTTACATTACGAGTTTAAAAATAGTAACATCGCGATCCAGCGGCCAATCGCGAAAGTTGAGTTTAAGTGTAACAACTTTTGCACTTAGGGTGCAATTACGTAAGTATGGAAAGTCAGTTAGACATAGAGTATAATGCGCATTTTCGCACACTTGTGTGCAAATACTGCGCTTTCGTTTTACTGATGCACCACGGAGGTAGCCGCGGTTGCGGTCGAGCAAAACGGTGACTATCACTTGATTTCTATTATTATAATCTAATAATGCACAATTGCGTGTTACCTTTTTGGTTCTGTTCTGTTATTCACCTCTCTGGTTTTCTGGTGTTTTCTTTATCCAACATCCCTCTCTGATCGGAGTTGGCAGCCGGCTGGGCTGCTCTGCTTGGCAGCGAGCAGCGAGAGCGTCGCCCATGCGGGTCCGGCGGGGCGGACGGAATATTCATTTCACGCCGTATTGATGAAGACGCCCGATCCCTTTCCCGAATCAGCTCGCCGGCGGCTTCAATCGGCTGCGTGATCAATATATTAATCGCCTCTCTCATTGCGCGTCAGTGCGTGCCGCCAAGGGGTGCTGACGGACAGTTAATGATTGCCCGCAGAACTCGCGCTGTATCTCCTATTATGGTGTAAAAGCAGCGATGGTTGGTGTGCTGGGCTGCTAAAACACCCCCAAACTCCTACAATACGCACGCAGAATAAAAATCGTGGCTCTGCTAAGTTTTAAGTATCAGGGCAAAAAAATATTAACTGAATAGATTCGGCTAATTTATTTAGCACCAGGGTTTATTTCTTAGCCATCCAGTAAACCGCATCTGTTATTAAGCGTGTAGCTAATGCCTCTTAGCTGTACTGTTGTATATTTTTACATCCAGCTAATTTTATGCACGGGTGTAAAATTGTTCAGTAAAACCGATTTGCACGGAACTTATTTATTTATTTATTTATTTTTATTTATTTTTGCGTGCGGGGTAGTCCTACTGTTGCAGTTTTGGAGGATCTATTTCTGGTTTTCGATGGACAATAGTCATCCCGTTCCAAGACCGTTTTGCCTCCTAGTTCACGCCCCTGCGTCAGGAACGTGTGAATCGTTACGGTGTGTTCGTAGCAGAGCGCTACTCGTCAATCTATGACCCAATTCCTTCACGATTGCCCGCTCATCCAAAGGAGCGGAATCCTCTGATTTCTCTTGTTAGACAAGGGGGTGAGATGTGGGTGGGGGAGTAAACCTTTTCCTCAGGATTTCTTTCTTTCAGGCGGTGATGTTGTGTTGTGTGGATGCCGTTGTTGGAGGAAAGGGGGAGGGAGGACGACTTTTTTTCCATCTCATTGAACGCGTTTTACGATTTGGGTGGAGAGCACGGATGGTGTTGCCAAGAAGATTTTCACCAGAGTACCGGTCTGCTCTACGCACGCCTCTACGTGTTGTACACTCTCGTCAACAGACATTTCTGTTTTCTACGCTCTCCGAGATGACTAATAAAGTAAACAAGACCAGAAGTAATCAAAACGTTTATCCGTTTTTAACCATTCTCTGTGGGTGCATGTTGACATGCGGTAACACTGACACCGGCACATCGCGGCTCTTCGTTGCATGGAAAAAAATGTATTACTGACGTTGACCTAACACGGGCGAAGATGGCATGCTTCTGCGTACTCTGCAATTGTAACAGTGGGATAGTGCACGTGCCCCCCTCTTTCTCACCTCTGAGTCAAAGGGCTGCGTGGCGGGGCAGGAGCGTGCCGGCAGCGGTTATGCCGGGCGCCTGAGTCGTCGAATTAGCTGGGTACGCATGCCGTGTGTGTGAAGAAAGTGAAAAGTGTTTCGTGTGTACTTACCATGGTGATGATGCCAACTGGGCGGCGTAATAAGGCGAGGCAGACCGCCGTATTGGTAAATTGATAAAGTACTTTCATCATAATTTGCTCAGCGAAGCTTCTTGGACTGTTTGTAGATATGTGGGCTCCAAACAAAAGCAAGACCGGGAATTTCGGTGATTAGTTGAGGGGATTGTCTGCTAAACGGCCGTGGTGGCCGCAGTTTTTCCTACAATCAAGTTCTTCCGTACGTAAGACAGGGTGCATGCGGTGCACTGTTAGAAAAAAACACAGGATTTATCACAGTCGGCATCGGTCATACATTTTTAACACGGAGCTTTACGGGCACTACAGTAAAGAAGTTAGTACGGATGCCCTGCACCTCATCATGTACGGAAATCCTGCACTTTTCCTGTACCTTGCCGCTCAGGAATTTTAACAGTGACGTGTGCCTGGCCTGCCGAGTGGCTGTCAGTGAACTGACGACACGGCATCATTAATTCATTCCGTTTCAGACTCGCCTCCTCCTTCCTCCTCGGCCCAGCCCGCCCTCTCATGATACGCTTACCGTCGTGCCTTTGCAACACGCGCGCCGCCTCGTGTCGTGAAGCGCGCGCGCGCACGTCCGGCGCCCTAAGTGCGCGGCTGCGCCTCCGCGTGCGCCTCTAGGGTGGTCGGGGGGCTGACGTGAGCCTCGGGCCGAGCGCACGGACGTGCGCGTATGTGACGACGGTGAAGAAGACGAGTTCAATGGGAAGTATAATTTAGGCATGAACATCGGTGCTTTCATGTTTTGTTGAAGTTCAAGTACCATTATTAGAGATTTAGTTGGATGTCACCAAGTGAACTTTAATCGAAACCGGCGATCTTCGTTGAACAACGACTCTCTGCTAATCTTATTCCGTTACAACTAGCAAACTTTTAGATCTACAGTTTAAACTGGCAAACTACTATTCACTAAGATTAGCAGAGTAGTATACCTACATTTTTCGAAGCTCTTTTCTCTTGGATAACCAGATACAAAAAAATAGGTGGTGACACGAGTAAACATTTTGATAAATGAATTTGCGACGGAAAAATAAAACTCCCAGAGACTTTTTCTTACACGACTTGAATTTTTCTCGTGTCCTGCTGGTGGTGCACAGGTGCACCTGCCGCCCACCACGGCTTGGGCGGGCATCGCACTGACGGATGACCACGGGCCGGCCGGCAGGGCTTGGCGCCGGAAGGGACCTCGGGCGGAGGATGCGATTGTGTCATCTCATTTCTCAAACCGGCACTTTATTCTACGACACGAGTGGCCGATTCTCCTCCCACGCGGACCCGCGGCAAGAAATATGACGCCCAGGTAGGCGCGGAAATATGAGAAATAACGCGGCGTCTTGGAATGAAGGGAAGCGTTCGGGACGGCTACTTTTTTTTCCGTCTCGCCCGCCTCATCAGCTGTCGTTATTTCTCATACTTTGAATGCGCATCGCGGCCTTGCTCTGCCCGCGGGGGGAGGAAATAGGATGCTTCACACCGCGGCGCACCGCGCGCCCGGGAACAGCCATTCATTTCCTTCGGTCTACAGTATGCATGCCCCCCAGTGGGGGCCCCCACCCCCGGCTGCATAGCTGCAGATCTGCTCCAGGTGATAGTGCCCTTGTCGTGCGCTCGGCCTGCCTCGCCCCGTGGTCGCCGTGCCGCAGGAGGGCAGGAGCGGCCCGGAAAGAATGTCGACAAATTTCTATGCGACACTCTGGAAACCGAGGGGTTTTTAACTCGGAATTTTCGTGTTCAGTATGTATTACATATTACGTGCCAATACGCGGTGTTACGCCAGTGTTACACAGGTTTTGCAACCAAAATTCTACCATTGTGGGGCTTTTTTGGTATTACAGTACGCGTTATACACTCTAAAGTTTTTACTGAAATGTTTGCCTTGTACCTCATTAAGTTTTGTGTTGTAACTTGTCAAGAAATTCTTGAGTATTGCTAAATTCCTTTCTAGTATTAATAAGCGATTTGCAAGTACCGTAATTTTAACACTAGAAAAAAGTTTAGTAATACTAAGTAAAGCTTGGAAACCTAAGTTTTGGTGTGCAATTCGAATCAAATTTTTAATTTATTAGTAGGCGGTGGCTGCCCAAAAAACCTCAAATCCCAAACGTTTCGCTGCACTTGATTCCGTTTTGGAGGCTGGTCCTGGTGTGCGGGCTGTGGCGCGGGCCGGGGGGCCGTGTTACGTCTGCGGTACAGTGCGGCACTCGCGCGCGCTCACGCCGGCTAGTCCCGACGGTGAAAGGGAGGAGAGAGGGGCGGGGGAAAGAAG
>NW_026267514.1:153738-154358 GCF_000697945.3 Frankliniella occidentalis | reverse complement strand
CGGGGACGGCACGAGCTGTCCCGCGAGTGATATGCAAGGCGGTGGGGGAAACGAGTGTGGCCGGGGGTGCACCGTTATCATTCTACCCACATTCAGGCATTTTCTGCACTCAGAATGCGTTGCGGCGTTAAAAGCTTGTATTTTCTTCATAATTTTGGAGGGATGTGTTGACATTGACCCCGCCAGGTCAGACCCGAGACACCATCAGTATCGCCTGGAAAGTTATCTACAGAAATTTTGCCGATTATGTTTGCCGACCTGTTAATCAATTTTTCACAAAAAATGTATCGCTATCATTTTTATATCAAAAACAAAACCATGTCCACAAATTCGGAAAAGTTAGTTTACTATATCGCATTTTTTTCTGTTATCCAGCCGGCGCTCTGTGCCTACTGTATTGAGTACCTCTCGACTCCCCCCACCAGCCCGACACCCTCTCGGCGCGCTTATCATCTCCGCCCGTTTTCTCGGCTTTTATTAGTGGCAGACTCCGGACGCAGCCGCTTCGTTAGCTCCGCCCGAATTCCTGTCCCTCTTCCTCCACTGTGATTCATTTCGCGCGGCGGGAAAGTAAAGTGCGGTGCATGGCAGGGCTGCGTACGAGAGGTAGAGGGGGGGGG
>NW_026267514.1:147735-153688 GCF_000697945.3 Frankliniella occidentalis | reverse complement strand
GGGGGGGGGGGGGGGCACTCGCATGGCTGGCTGCCTGCCGCGGCTGTGCGTGTGTTTCAGCCCAAGCAGCCCGCGAGCGCGCTGCGCTGCCTGCACCGGCCCGGACGCGGGCGCGGGCTGCTGATCGTGTCGATACGAGGGAGAGGAGAGGGGAGGCATTGAGTGTGTGAGGCGGAAAAAGGGAATATATATATATGTATAGAAAAAAGGCGAAGTGCCTTCTTCCTTTTCTAAGTGGTCGAATAAATACGGGATGCGCTTGGTTTTTAGGGTATACCCCTCCCATGTGCACACTTTCGCTTGGCCATCCATCAGCAGCTCTTTGCGAAGCGTGTAGACGGGTTTGTTCGTAACCATATGCTCCATGTGACGTAAGCTATCCCCAACCGGTAAAATACTGAATTTTGACCTTTGTAAGGCTGGGCGCACTTCTGTGTATAAAAGTCAAAGGAAGCAAAGCAAAGTACTGTGACCTAAGAAATAGTCTCTCAAATTGTCAAGCTCAGTCCATGTCACGGACATAAAAAAATAGCGGATTCCTACTGTGAAGTATCGTTATAGGTTTTCCCGCATGGAAAAAACTAACTTAACTAACTGAAAAACATGCTGGTTACCGGAAAAATTCTCACATTATGTGTTGTAAAATTACAATTTAAAATTGTAAATTTACAAGCCATTTGTATCGCCCTTGGATTGATCAACAAAAATAAGCGAGAATGTGTAGGCGCAAAATTTACCACATATTTTGTAAATAAGAGTTACAACATATGTTGTAAATTTACAAGGATATTTGTCACAGCGTAGATACGTTGAATTTTCACCGTAAATCGTAAACCCCGGTGCATTTCCACTGTACACCGTGGGCTACGAGGAATTATCGTCGTAAGCTACGATGGTGCTTTACAACTTGCGCTACTGATGCCTGGTTTTAACGCGTGGATCACAGGCGCGTAGGAAGGTCCAAAAAGCTGGGGGGGGCACGTGTTATGGGTTGCCTACCCACCAGGCGGAGTGTTGTTTTTTTTTTAATTGTAGTACACACACTTTACACTTTTCCAAACATCTTCTTCCTGTCGGAAGTCTTCGACAAGAAGTCCCTGAGGATGCTGTTCAGATCTCTTTGCTCTGTGAGATGTTTGTGAATGTGTAGCAGAACTACCTGCGACAAACGTGCCTGGTTCATGGTGAAACGAAGATAATTTTTCAGCCTGCGCAACGCACTGAAGGACCTTTCAGAAGTAGCAGCTGAAGCTGAACAAGAAGATTTTCTGTGCGTGGCGTGGCCTGCGGTCTGAGCGGCGTCCCTAAACCCATTTCCTTGATCGTGTCTTTCAAAAATTCTGGGGGGGCACGGCCCCCCCACCTCAAAACCTGGGGGGGCACGGGCCCCCCCGGCCCCCCCGTCTCCTACGCCATTGGTGGATCAGTCGGGCCCACGCCTGCTCAGGTTCTCTACACTGGGGTGAAGCCGGCCGGCGACACGGTGTACTCCTGTTGTAGGCCCAGGCCCGGCGCGCCGCGGTGGTGCGGATGCCGTGCGCCGCTGCTGCCTCGGCCGCCCCGCCCTGGACTCCCTGGTCCTGGCTAGCTGGCTCGCCCATGGATGTGGAGCGGCGCTGGCGAGCGCGAAAGCGCGCATGTGTGGCGAGTGGCCCTGCGTGTGTGTGTAGGAATCTGTTTGCATTGAGTGAGCAGACCGAGGAGAGCGAGGGGTGGGGGGTGGGGAGGGGGGTCGGTAATGAGCACGCTATGAAAGTCCACAAGTGTTTGCGCTTGAGTTGGAAAAGACTTCTTGTAGTAACGCTCCGGGCGCCACCCGTCTCTGAGCGGCCGACTTGGTAACCATACGAGTAACATGAGTTCTGCCCGCCGGTACTCGATCGGCCGTCATTCTGTAATGTCAGGACAGGACAATTCTGTAACGCTAGCGAATGTTAATCTGGTTGAGGGAATGAGGAATCATCCCAGAAAGTACGTTCGTCCGTAGCCGTCACGAGACCGCCAAGTTTAGCCTATGCAATCGCATAGCTGGAGCTCTCATGTAGTCGTCCTAGACAAACTTCTCGATTGGGCGGCCGTTACGGTGCAGTCTCCCTGAACGCTACAAAAGCTAGGATGGCTCTGTTTGCGCCAAAAGTTGCGTCTTATACAGGCCTAAGACGTCACCGAGTCTTAGGCTTCTAGTTCAAAAACTGACCTAGATATGGGCTAAATACGCGTCGCCTCAGTCGAGAAGTTTGGCTGGGACGACTATAGTGCTGCGGTGCACGGTGAAAAAAGTTTCTTGTATTACAAGACCCGGTCTTGGATCTTATGGAGAACGCCAATGGCATCCAAAACTAGGTCTTGTAATACAAGAAACTATTTTTACCGTGTGGATAGCAGGGCGTCGTAACGTAACGAAATTGTTTTTGACTATTTTCCACATTTTTGTTAATATCTCCGGAACCGTGCAAGATATTTTAACAAACTATGGTTCATTATACAGTTTGGATGGAACTTTAAATTCGTTATTTCATGACTCATCGTGCTCAGATTGGTCCTTGTGCCCTAAAATAAATTTCGTTTTTTAGGATAGGAAATAACGTTATTGTCTGCCCCCAAAAGAGGAAATTTATTTTAGAGCACAAGGACCAATTTGAACACGATGAGTCATGAGGAAACGAATTTAAAGTTCCATCCGAACTGTAAAATGAGTCATAGTTTTTTAAAATATCTTGCACGGTTGTGGAGGTATTGACAAAAATGTGGAAAATGGTCAAAAACAATTTCGTTACGTTACGACGCTCTGGTGGATAGGCAACATCTTGCCTACAGTGCATGCATGTACTGCAGGCTGGCCTACGCTGAGTCTCGCAGGCGCCGAGATCCTGTAATTTGTTAAAAGAAACCTGATAAAAACGGAAGTACCACACATGTATCACACTTAAAAATATAGTGCTGAAAAAAGACGTGCTGATACCGGAATACAGGTTTTTGTTTAACAGTGTCGAGGACTGGTTGGAAATAACTCAAGTGTGATACAGTCCTCTAAAACAATGGCATTTGAAGTGTTTCTCGTGCTGGAAACCAAGAACATTTCACTCAATCTGAGAGCAATTTGGTCTTGATATCTGAGAAGAACATTTTGCACTCAGTTCAAAGTGCCAGGTGGTCTTTTCTTATTTTTGCTCTCGGGTTGAGCATAAATCTCTCAGACCGAGAATCGACTTTTCTGGGAGCAGTGTGATAATTGTTTTTCTCATTGTTTCTCTTAGGTGCCAGTGGGAACCGGCTGCTTGCGTCAGGTAAGTGGCCTATCGCTCTGGCGCTCTCGCGTCGTATCGTTAGTCGGCCTGCTGAATACCACTCTTTGGCCCTACGGGTACGTTGGGTTGCCTGCCCGCTGGGCGGCGCGCCGTCTCTAGGGTCTGCCTATGTAATGGGGTCTGTCGCTCAATTGAAGCTCAAGCCCTAGTGTACTCTGGAAACCCATGTGTGTACTTGAATGCAGTATTTCCTGCATACCTACATGTATGCAGGATGTCCTGTGTACTTGATCAAGTACTCACTATAAAACCTCCTGCATACTTGCCAAGTACACAGGACCTCCTTGCATACATGTAGGTATGCAGGAGATACTGCATTCAAGTACACACTTGGGTTTCCAGAGTAAAGGGGATCCACACCATTTATGTCTTGCTTGATAAAAAAAAATGAAAATGAAATAAAATAGGAATCCTATGTACTTACTATATAGTGAGGATTCTTTAAAATGCTATAAGCTCTAATTGGTTTCCATTCGATTTTCACTTTTTCATATTTGGTCTTTTCTTCGAAGTGGCATTTTTTACCTTAGGTTTTGGGTCTACACTTTTTACAGTACCAACTTTGTCGCTAACCATGAGTCCCGCAGCTATCCGATGTTTACCCAAATTAAAGTTACTCCCTGCTTATTCAGTTTTCGGAGCATTTGCCTATTTGTAGATGCGTTATTGGCGCATTACTCTATTTTTGACGCTAAACAATGAGAAAGCGAATCAATTACATTCCATTGGGCCCCGCGGTACATCACCCTCGGCTCGGCGCGTGTACCCCGCAGGCACTTTCCCACTGTTTTGCAAGTGATACAGAATGCGATCTCGCGATCTGATCCCGTTGGCGCCATTGGCAGAGCTTGGTCGGCGCCTCCTAATTGGTGTGTAGTGTACACACGGGAAGACGTCCCTGAGTCGAGTCGCGCGCCAAGCCGGATGACGCGGACTGACCCTTTTCTTTCATCCGCAGCAGTGTAGCTGCACTGCAAGGCGAATATCTTTGTCGAGAGCGAAATGTAAAGAATAGCGGTGAAGAAAAATCTGCCTGGCGATTCTCTGCAAACAATCTTCATTCCTCGGCGATGATTGTCCGGGATGGTCTCTAGCATTGCGTAACCGGCTGCCCTGCACTGGTCTGGACGTGACCGGACCAGTGCAGCCAGGGCCTGCTGCGGCCTGCTGGGGCTCCAGGTGTGCGAGGCGCAGGGGTGCGTGCGCAGTGTGGCGTTACAGTGAAACCGTTTGTTTAAACGACGACTACATGTAACGCCGAAATCTTTTGAACTTCATTTGCACAATGACTTCCTTCAATTTTAATTATCACGAATTGAACAAATCTGACTTTCGCAAACTTTGTTGATGAAATTATCGCACATGCAGATTCAGTGTATAGCTTGCACAGTATATTTTGGACAGTGAGACACAAAGTTATTCATATAGTTGTAGTATATCTAATCGTAACTGTTTTGGTTACAGGATAAGCCAGGAGCAGTCGAACTGTGACGCGAATAATAATCATGTCTCCTCGACTAATGAGCATCAATCAACAACGCCAGAAAAAGAAACCATTATTTGACTGTACCGTATGCCATAAGAAGTTTACTCAAGCTGGTAACCTGCAAATACATTTGCGAGCGCACACTGGAAAAAACCTTTTCGAGTGCGATGTGTGCTTTAAAATATTTACCCTGCCCGGCAACCTAGAAACGCATTTACGAATCCACACTAAAGAAAAGCCCTTTGAGTGCCATGTGTGCTTTAAGAATTTTTCTCAAGCAGGCAACTTGCAGGCTCACTTGAGAATTCACAAAGGAGAAAGGCCATTCAATTGCAACGTGTGCGACAAATCGTTTACGCAAGCGGGCAACCTAAAGACACACTTACGAACTCACACCGGAGAAAAGGACTTCGAGTGCACATTGTGCTTTAAAAGGTTTACTCAGGTAGGCAACTTACAAACCCATCTGAGAACTCACTCTGGTGAGAAGATTTACGATTGCACTCTGTGCAACCAGACTTTTACGCAATCAGCTCACCTACAAAGCCACATACGAACTCACACTGGAGAGAAGCCATTCGAGTGTACTGAGTGCCACAGAAAATTTTCTCAAGCCATCAGCCTGAAGATACACCTTCGAACCCACACTGGAGAAAAGCCATACGAGTGTACTGAGTGCCACAGGAAATTCTCTCTAGCCAGCAGCCTGAAGATGCACCTTCGAACCCACATCGTACAAAAGCCATTCGAGTGCCATGTGTGCTTTAAGAAATTTTCTCAGGCTGGCAACTTGCAGGTTCACTTGAGAATTCACAAAGGAAAAAGGCCATTCGATTGCAACGTTTGCGACAAATCGTTTACGCAAGCGGGCCACCTAAAGACACACTTACGAACTCACACCGGGGAAAAGAACTTCGAGTGTACGTTGTGCTTAAAAAGGTTTACTCAGGTAGGCAACTTACAAACCCACCTGAGAACTCACTATGGTGAGAAGATTTACGATTGCACTCTGTGCAACCAGACTTTTACGCAAGCAGCTCACCTACAAAGCCATATACGAACTCACACTGGAGAAAAGCCATTCGAGTGTACTGAGTGCCACAGAAAATTTTCTCAAGCCATCAGCCTGAAGATGCACCTGCGAACCCACACTGGAGAA
>NW_026267514.1:144778-147365 GCF_000697945.3 Frankliniella occidentalis | reverse complement strand
GAAATTCTCTCTAGCCGGCAGCCTGAAGATGCACCTTCGAACCCACACTGGAGAAAAGCCATACGAGTGTACTGAGTGCCACAGGAAATTCTCTCAAAGGAGCAGCCTGAAGATGCACCTACGAACCCACACTGACTGAGAAGCCGTTCAAGTAAATTGCCACAAGATATTCTCGCGAGCCGCGGCAGCCTGGAGACGCACTTAAGTGTCAAGTGTCAAGAAGTTTAGTCCGGCAATCTACGGAAATACCTTTCAACCCATACTGAGAAATATACCTGGAACCCCTCCCATGGTGACATGTGAGCATCTTTGTCAAACCAGCACCTAATGATAAATAAAATATCGGCGAATTTGCACAAACATAACAATTTTCATCGTGCGGTTTGCAACGTCCACCACCAATATCAGCGGAAACGATTAGCGTGATAGCACTGATTAACCTACCTCGGAAGGAGAGCTACTTTTGATAAACTGAATATTAATTTGTGATTATCCGTATTAAACGGAACTGAATGCTACGCGGAGTATAATTTGAATGCACTATGCGAACACATGTTGTGATCTGATGAACTTTAAGTCATGGATTTATTTTAATAAATAACGATTGATCAATAGTTAATATTATGACATTGAACACAGGCTACCAATTTTTTTTACCATTACCATTTACCATTTTTTGTACGAAGGTTAGACATTGCCTTGCTGGTCCTTGCGCACTTCTCAATCAGATACAAATTTGTATTTACGTTACAACATTCAGTCACCAACACCAATTCTATGCCCATATTTTCTCCTTACAGAGAAATTTGTGTCGGATGGAGATGTGCACTAGGGACGTGTCTTACCTACCGGTTCGTAAGAAAATGCTCCAACCAAATACTTTTTAATTTTTGCCTTTCGCTCATTACAATAATAAAATAGCTTCATTGCAGCTACAGCAGAGAACACAGGGATCTCCAAATAAAGTCTTCGAGCCGTTTTTAAACGAACTGGTCAGTTAGGGACGTTTCTGCTTGAAACAGAGAGTGGGCGTAACGGAACGCCCCGGACAACAACCTGTTGCTCAGAGTTGAGCTAACAATCGTCACTGTGCAAGAAGCTCCGCGCCCACCCCTCCAAAATTCATCAGAGAAAATTCCCCCTTTCAAGACAAAGTCGCGCCTCTAATTATTTTGTTTGCAGTAGAGGAGAATTTCAACTCCTACGTTTTCTTTGTTTCGTGCATATTTGAAATGGGCTAGAAGTTGCTTCATGATAATGCCTTTGTCCTCAAGGCCGTCACTTGGTTCGCAATAATTGAATCAGCAGAATGCCAAAGCGCTGCGCCACGGTCCTGTTGCAGGCGGGTGGTTTGTCCAAAGCGGGCAAAGAAGACCTCCGCAGCAGCGTCCCTCCCGTGGGTTACGCGCCACTGCCCTGCGGCACCGTTCAAGCAGGAGGGTCTTCCTGGAAGGAGATTCGACCTGCTGCAATCCAATCAAAACTGGGCGCTTGCAAGTGTCACCCTCACCTTGTTTAAGCGGGCGAAATAAGTTTGTTTTCCTATTTAACTTCACCGCGATTTCCACGACACGTCATATTGCTTTGCTGTAGTGTGGACTACACGGCTGTTTTAGGCTCGGCTCTAGCTTGGGTCAATTCGATGACGCATTCGAGAGTGGTATTTGGGGCGTTACCTTTGTTAGTCCGTAAGACAGTATCACTTGCTTGATGAGATGGGGAACATCGCATAGTAGCCACGTGTCGCCGGCTCCTATACCTGTTTCCCGCATCATCATATTAGTGTTGGCAAGGGGGGCGACTCGATTAAATCGTGTACAGCAACTCTATTAATTCAAATGTGTACATTGAATACCTTAGGTGTACATGGCAAGTATTATTTTATGCGTACATGGCTTCTAAACTTTTATAAATGTATACATAACCATGGGTACTGCAGTTAGTAAACGTATAAATAAAAACGTACCTACTGCCATGTATGTACGCATTTATAAGTGCGTACATGGCGACGGTCATGTATACATTATCTATTAAAGAATACATGCCATGCACACTTTTGTTAAAGTTGACAAAAGGTACACATTTGAATTGACAGAGAATACAAAAAAATACAGAAAAATACTCCACAATACTGAGAAATACACAGAAATAGATCGAAATACACGTCAAAAATACAAGTAAAATACAAGAAATACAGGCAAAGCGTACACAGAAACACACGAGTTTGTCTTAGATTACTCTTTTATTCGTCGTCCGGTGGTCTACTCGCCATGGTGCTTATGTGAGAGGTCCGTGACCCTGTTGCTCCGCCGCACCTCGCAGGCGCGGTTTTAGGTCCACCTGACGGCAAGAGGGGGGAAGGGGGGGGGGCACGGGTTTCTTACATATAGAGGGTGTGTGAATTGCCTAGGCTACCTCTCACGCGGGGAAAGGGGGAGGATGCCCCTCCCTTCCCCCTCCCCTTCACCCCTCCAGGCGCCTGGCACCTCGCCGCAGCTCAGTCTCCCTCGCGGTCAGTTTTGCCGTGTGGTGTGATTTGTGACCGCGCGTGTATAGCAGACGCACCCAGAGAGAGAGAGAGAGAGAG
>NW_026267514.1:134260-144148 GCF_000697945.3 Frankliniella occidentalis | reverse complement strand
TGTAGGGCAGCCACGCGCCGCTGGTGTGACGGGCGCCGCCGGTGTCACGCGTGGGGCGTTATTTGTGGGTGACGGAAAGGATGAGAAATAGCCGCCTTTCTCTTCCCCCCCGGTTTCGCCGCGACCGGTGGCAGTGCCGGGGATGGTCTGGGCGGCCCGCGGGGTCAGACCTGGCGACAGTCATTAGGAGTGGTATGGGGACCATTATGCCTGCTGAGGGCATCCCGCGACTGGCACACCAAGAGGGGGGCTCCAACGAGGTCCAACGCCTTGGCGTCCTGCACGGTTGAAGGAAGGGAGTCATTCAGGATAAATGAGACATCACGAGAATTGGCGGATGTGCTGCCGGCTACACTGATAAACCAAGTGTCCAACTGCTCAACAATTGTAAGTGTGCAACTGCAAGTTGAATACTTGCAATATTACAGCTCAGTGGTAGTACTTGTAAGTGTGCAACCTACCTGTAGAACATTTCCTTACATTGGATGGTTACTGTGCGGCAAGTGCTTAACACAGGTTATCACACTCGCAAGTGCTCAAACAACGAAAACACTGGCAAGTGTGAAACTTGCAGTTGCACTCTTACGAGTGTTGAACAGTTGCACACTTCGTTCATCCGTGTATGGGCTAAAGAGTCGGGAACGTTAAACTCGCATTTACTTAATTTTATATGCTCCCACCGTTTTCTTTTTAAATTTTCTTTTTCCCTGAAGAAAAAAGAAATAGATTCATCACTTTAATCACACGCGATCAACGACGGCGAAAACGCTGATCTCAAACAAATGACAAGTATTTGAGAAGCGTTTTGTTTAAACTTTGACTTACACAATATGCTCACAGCATTGATTCTCGGTTCCGGAGATAGAATCGCACAGTTTAAATCCAGTCTCACACCCGATATCGTGGCTTCCTAAACTTCTCTCATTATTGATGATAGCCAGTGGCCATACTGCCAAACTGCTTCCCCCCTTCCTCCCCCTTTCTTTTTCATATTTCTTTTACTCCCTTCCTCATTCATACCAAGACCGGCCACATCTGATCAGGTTCGCTGTGTCCGGTGTGGCCCGAGCTGGACTGTCCGGACATGTCTGACGTAACTGAAGGATGATCCTTTCTCTGCTGTCTCCGTTGTGCTGGGTCGGGCCGCGCCGCTGGCCTGGGCTCCCGGTCTCGCTCAGAATGGGAGGTGTGGAATTTGCCAGGAACCCGCCCTTCTTGCTCCGGTGAGGGTATGTACTTTTCGATGAATAAAATCTCACATGATCACACGTGTGTATGAACTGAATGGTACGTAAAATATAATGACTCAGTGTCGCTCAATGTGTTAAATTGGCCCTACAATTAGCGTGTCTGCCGTGTTCAGGTCTGTCCCTGTCCTTTATGCTGTTTTCGGTTGTTGATTTTGTCACCCGAGCTTTACAAAGTGTGCTTAAAATGCTCTTCGAATACACTCCTTGACATTCGAATGACGGAAACATTTACTCAAATTAGGCAAACGGAGAGGCTGTACAAGGCGAATGCCTGAGTGTAAGGCCACCTCCAGTGTCGTGTAAATTTTTGACGATTTATGATTACTACAATGCAAAATGTTTGCAGAAAATAGGTTCGTAATGCAAACGATTTTCTTTGAAGCTTGCAAAGAATTTTGAAGCATTGTAGTACAAACTAGTTCTTTGCAATAATCTTGCAAACTATTTCTCTGCAATGCTGACACAAAGTTTCCAAGGAATCCGACAGCTTGCAATGAATTTTCTTTGCAATACAGAGATTCAAATACTTCGCAACGCCTCAGCATCCAATGAAAATATGTAGTTTGCAAGCATTTTACTGTGTAGGAATGGGCGTAGCTTTCAGTTTATTTCTGAGGAGAGGAGTTATTGTAGGCCGAAGCTAAGCGTATGCAAGTGCTTTTGCCGACTTATGCAGCTGTGTACGTGTACGTACGCCCTTAAGAGGTCGTACCTTAGAGTGTGTTCGTTTTGAATCTCCTAATACTGCTTCATGGAACCATCTCACTGCGTAGTGTGGATAATTGTATCATACCAACACATTCTCTTTTAAAATGTGCATGCCTAAAACTTGTGAGTCCGTTTAAAGGGAATGTTTTTTTCGAAACTGTGAGGAAACAGTTCGTGTCGCGAGCGCGTATGTCGAAACGGGACCGGAAGCTGATGGTGACGGGGTCAGCCAGTCAACATGCTGAGTGGTTCCACCAGAGTCGCGATGAGGACGGGCCGTCGACTCCGACCTGCAGAACCGCATCGAAACTGCAGCATAAAGCCCATCAAGTTGAGGGGGCCTGATGGCTGCGCTGAGCGGTGCCACCTGCCGTGCCCTGGTGCCGCCCCATATCATCAAAGAATTTGTGACGGCGAGGATATCAGAGCTTCCGTGATGCAACCGAGAACACGATTAGGTGACCTGTTTGTGCGTGTGTGTGTGTCCGCGCGTGTATGTGCGTGTCAGACTGCCGGCAAATTTTACAAGCTAGCGCAGTCAGTTTACGTTTAAAATGAAACATTCATTCGGGGGCCATGACCTATTTTAGAAGTGCTGTCTCAGTCGTACTCTCTACTTCCTCCGCCCCGTGGTTTTGCCGTGCGAGCACCTGAATGATAATGACCGCGGCATAACACTCACTGTGACGTGAGGGGACCCGCCCCGCCCCGCCCCGCGGACCACACTGGCCGGCAGAGCTCCGCCCCGCCTCCTTGTCGCCGGCCGGGCCAAGCACCGAGTCACGCACAGAGGTAGGTGCAAACACGGGAAAAAGCTTAAGTGGAACCGCCAGAAAAAAATAGTTTCTTCACTCTGTCAGCCGGTTATTGGCATTTTGCCGAGAGCCAACTTCGTTGAAGCAGCACTAGTTTACATTGTTGATGTCCCACAAAGAAAAGTAGTAGTAATATACACTTGTGACAGGTATTTAGTTATGTACTGTATACATACGCGCAGCAGAGCAGACACCATGTGTTCTGAAGTTTTGCTCGGATTTTTGTCTGTCTTCCCCGAGGTGGCCGTAACTTAACCAAAATGTCTACACAGACTGCGTGATTACGCCAATTGCACACCTTACATCCGTTGTTAACTAAAATTAAATAATGGTTTCGAGAATTTAAGGTTCACTGCTTTTAAATAAGTTATTTTCATTGGGCAATGAACTAGAAAATTGGCAATTTATAAGTTTGATTGCTGAGATTGCACTCTATCTTCTACACCAAAAATTCAAGAGTTGTGCCCCTCTTGCTCCATCCGCTCGTAATGGGTTGTCCTCAAAGTACGCCCGTTTTTGTGAGATTCGTGCAGCAAATTACTCGAATGCTCGGCGTCTTGGCGCCTGCGAGACTCGGGGTAGGCCACCCCGCACGACGCCCATGCACTGCTGGCAACATGTTGCCTACACATCAGGCGCTATGAGAGCTTGCATTGGCTACAGGCTGAACCTCACAGGTTCCCTCCCAAAATTGTAATAATTGAAGTAATTTAAAAACCAAAATATTTTTCATAGATCCCCATACTCACCCAAACAGATGTGTTTGGGTACGAACATTAGAAAACGCATGAATGGTTGGTGGAACAAAAGAAATTATCGACAGGAAGACGAGCTCCATTCCAGAAATGATATCACAGCGTTGCGCCCGTGCGGGGCGCACATACTTCGATTTTGCTTTGAGTACATGGTCGTCTCTAATGGGCGTGTGTGTTTGCTTTGGGAAGAAATGCTGGGCGGGAGGGGGCGGGGTGCGTGCACTGCGGGGGCACCAACCGGTCACAATGTTGCCACCATATCGAGGTGCGAGGGAGAGAGAAAGAGAGGAGGAAGAAGAGGAAAGTGGCAGTCATTAATGAGCCGTGATGCCAATAAGCGGGCTGCCCAATTAAAAGCGCGAGTGGGCGATCGAACGCCCGTGGCGAGAGGAGCTGCTGCGCCCGGTGGAATCCCGAAGCTCATCGCTGGTGAGCCCTCCCGTCAGGCACGGCGGTGCGTCGCGTCCCATCCCCTCTGCCCTTGCCGTGGTTTGTACCGCCCGTGTGGAGTAAGTGCGTCTGGAAGGATGTTCAGAGTTCAGCCGCTGCAGCCAGGCCAGCTGCATTCTAATTAATGCCCCGACTGCGCTGCCGCGCTGCGCGTGCCCGATCCACTCGGACGCGAAATGTTTCCTGGAATCGGTCGCTTGTCAAAGGCAGCAGGAACGTATACTTCCGCCGCGAATGTGAAGGCGCCGTTCGGTTTCGGTCTCCTCCTAGAAATATAGGGCTTCTCTGCTCTACGTGAATTTTTGTGTCTATTATTTTGTACGTACCTCTTTGTAAGTGTGTTTTGTATGATTGGGGTGATCTGCAGTAAATTTTGTTGTTTCTTTTGTTAATTTCAGTGAACATCTGTTTGATATCGAGTTGGCCCCCCTCGAAAATTGCACCCTTCTACTTTGAGTGATTTTCCACTACAAGTTGGTGCTATTCGATTGGGATCCTTATTCCCCAGAAATTCATATGAAGAAACTACTTTTCAAAGAGGATTAATGTACTTTTTTCCGAAAATTGGATTCTTCATCTCAACTAAACGTTCAAAGTAAGTTTACAGAAAATTGGTGCACCGTTTTGCTTCCCTAGATTAGTGTTGTCATCTAACGTTCTCGGGTATTAGTGCTTAAATATCAGGTTCCCTTAAGTGATCTTATTTTTATGTCCTGGTTATCCTGCGGCGTACGTTGGAACATGGCTATCTTCTCCCGACATGCATCGTCTCGCCGGCCTCCCGCCCCCCCTCCCCTGCTGCCCTTCCCCGCCAGACCTGCGAACTCCATGACCCGATCAGCATCCTGCCAATCACGCCGGGAAATTGATGTGCTCGATGCGATGCGCGCGGCTCCACTCCGTGTCGTGCAAATAAATGACTGGAAGCCCTAATCAGTCTGGCTTCGGAAAATGTCCATCATCGTCACAAGTGCATCGGGGGGAAAGTATGTGTAACGCAACACACGGAAGCAGCAGTTAAACTTTTGCGTAGCCGTGCGGTAGCTTGCGAGAATACTGGACAAGCAAAAATAGGACTTCAGTAGGTACTAGGTGTTCTACATTAGCTATCTAGAGCACTGAGTGTTCTACACGCTAGTGCTACATTCGGTCATGTGAGGATGCGTGTCCTACATCATAAAGTCTGACAGTCTAACACTTGATTTAACAGTGTAGTAGCAGGTTTTGACTTGAAAACAACCCTTGAGCTATAAATGTGCACATAGGTCTATTTTAGTGTTCTTAACAACATATCGAAAGTCTCGGTGGTTTCCGTGTGCACCTCGTCGTTGTTTCGATGCTTTTTCTGAGGAAGGTACAAAGAAGGGCATAATGCTGTACGAATCTGGCTTGGGCCTCGCGTGTGCTGCAGAGGTGTTGCGTCACCCGAGGCAGCGCCACTCCACTTGTGTCTCTCCACGAGGGAGCATCATCGTCAAATTTGTGTCAGTGTGTGGAGCATATGTGGGGCAATTCGTGTGCAAGCTGTGCTCGCTCGAGATGCCGCCTCAGTGTTGGATCCAGCGAGAACTTTTTCAAATGGGTGGGGGTGTTTTGCTGGGGTGTGGTGTCGTGGTAGTCGCGCCGAACTCTCACGGAAATTTAGTGGAAATCCACCAAAGCGTTTCACAAAATGGCTTGCAGCAGAGGTTTGAAAGGCTTGCTCAGTGATAAACGTAAGGCACAAAACCATAAGTCACTGCAAGCGAAGCGAGTGAAAAAAAAAAATTCACGTGAGTTGCCGAAGTAACGTGTTCCCGATAAAATTGGTTTCTTGTTTTTCAAGACCTGGTCTTTGATCTTATGGAGAACGCCAATGGCATCCAAGACTAGGTCTTGAAATACAAGGAACTATTTTTATCTTGTGACAAGTTAAGGTGGAAAGCGAAGTATATGCCTAAGCTAGTGTCCGCTACTTGACATCTTGAAAAGCAAGAAAGCAAATTAAGAGGCAAACCTAAAGATCTTTTGTATTTTTGTTCTTGAACAGTTCTTATTATTGGCGTATCTTTCCGGTAACTTCAGAGACGATGTGCTGGATCCCCGCGGCGCTCGAGGAAGCACTGGGTGCTGCGGCTGGATTAGCGTTTGGATCATCCTCCTCTGCATTTTGGGCCGCGCGTTGCCTCACCCTATGACCATTGAAGCGGTTTCCGATCCAGTGCGCCGCCCATCCGCGCTTCAATGACTCTGCCGCGGCGTTCGAAAAGGGATCGGAGGCGCCCCTCTTACTGCAGTTTTGGGAGGGGGTACCCTCCTCGAACGCGACCCCGCTGCGTAGCATAACCGTTTAACGAGCGCGGCGCGGCGCCGTGCTGCTATCAGTTATCATCTCATCCGGCCCTCCGCAGGCGCCCCGCCCCGCCCCGCCGCGGTGCCGTATCGCTCGACCGACTCTACTGAAATAATTAAAGGTAAACGGGTGGGCTGGGCTGCGCTGAGCTTCGCGGGGCCGCCAAGGCGTCGCTGTCTTACCGAAGTGTGTGTCCCTGCCCGAGGCCCGGCCCGAGGCCCGGCCCGACGCCCGGCCGCCGCCGTTGTGGTGGTGGCGGACCGCAGGCACACCTTGGATTTTTACCCTATTCTCGTTTTCGTCGCTCTTAATCAGAGAGAAAGAGACGGGTGGCAAAAAGAGGGAGGCTGGGCGTGTCCGGGCGTGGCCCTGGGCGCAGCTAATGAACACATTGCGGTTCGCGCGGCTCGAGCGGCGGTACAGCAGCAGCTGCAGCACTCTGTCATCCCTGCCAACCGCGAGCAGGGCTGGGCGGGATGCGTTCGCGAGCCATTTTTGCAAGTAGTAAAGTCGACTGGTTGAAATAAACCAGACCTATCGCCCAGTTTTGGGAGTGTATAGTAGGCCCTGAGGATTCTTCCTTTACTGTTAAAAGTCTATTAAGGAATTCACTTCGCAGAACTGCGAAGGATTTAGCTCCTTTGTAATCTACGAAGAAGGCTTTGCAATTGCAAAGTAAGCTTTGCAATTGCGAAGCTGGACTATTGCGAATCATTTCACTAGCAAAAATTATAATAACCTGAGCTGCGAAGTCCAGCTTCGCAATTGCAAAGCTTTCTTCGTAGATTACAAAGGATCTTAAATCCTTCGTAGTTCTGCGAAGTAAATCCTTCGTAGACTTTTAACAGTGTTGTCGGTCGATTCGGTCTATGCTTTTTGATTTGCCTCTGCCCCTAATACCAGAACATCTTCGCGTACCTCACTGTGAAAAATATTAAAGTCTTCCTGGAACATTTTCCCCGAAAAAGTCCTCAAATCTGCTGACCCTTGCTTCCTAAAACCGACCCCAAATAAACATACGAGTCGAGAAAAATCTCACTATCCACGTACACGTTAAAAGTTTTCTCCTAGGTCCTGGATCTGTGTCTGTAGTCCTCCCCTCCTCTCCGAAAACAAAAAAACCCTCTCCTCTCTGCCGCCCTCCCTTTCTCCGGTGGCTCTGCTGCTGCCCAGGCTGCTGCCCAGACGGCTGCCCAGCAGGCGGGGGACGCAGCCGCAGGAAGGGAGAGGCAGCCCCTTCTCTTCCCTTGCCTTCCCCGCCCGCCGCCCGTCTCGCACCCCGTCCGTCCCCTCCCGACCCCACCTCGGCAGGGCCGACCGCGGGCCGCGGGGGTCTCTCGCTTATAAAGCTGTGTCCTGCCCGAGGCGCATCATTGTTGATTGTAGAGTCAGTGGGTGACATCGCACCGTACCGACAGAGATGCGGGCCCACTGTTTGTTCCTGGTACGTCCCCGTGCATGCGCCTGGGTGTGTGTATGTGAGCGAGAGAGGGAGTGTGTGTGTGTGTGTGTTTATCAGTGGATTTACATCGTCGCCTCGCATCACTTATGGACTACCATCCCAGCTCTGCGCCGTGTGGATTACATGAAGTGCTCCGTCGTTGTAAAAGTGTGGCGAAGTCTCCAAGATGAATATTTTGACATTGTTTTGTTTTTTAAAACCTGCGTTCCTTTCGTGCCATTATTTGTCCATTTTCTTATTTCAATTTTTCATATCACAAAAATGTTAGTTTCTACCACTTAACGGGTGGCTCTTTTTTCGTCATTCGTTCCCTTTTTATTTCTTTTTTTCTTTGTGTTTTGCATATCATTAGTGTATTGAATGATCATATTAATGGTTGCTCTTTAAAACTTTTGATTTTCCATTTTGTTCTGTAGTTAAATCTGCAAAGTTGCCCTTAATACCGCATCGGAGACCTCAACGCGCGCGTGCGTAGAAAGAGCGTGTAGGATTCGGTCATTGGCGAAATTTCAGTCTTTCCAATAAGGGCGTGCCGTAGTAAGGCTTCCTATTCAGACATATTTTATTTACGACAAACAGACGCAGATTGACATTTGTCAGAAAGTAAAAATACACGCGTACTAGCTCTGTGAAGAAAAGCTTGTTGGTTTCCCATATTTTTGGTGGAGTTTTGAAAAATGAAAATTTGATATTGTAAAATTACAAGCACCTCGCATTTGGCTTGGAATTGACGAGTAAAGAATGGGCTGTCTTAAATTAACAACATACTTTTTAAATGGTTAATTACAAAATATGTTGTAAATCTTCAAGGATTTTTCACAGTGCATTGTAAGGTACCTGGGCAAGAGTCGCTTTGTTTTCTCTAAACTCACATCTTTCCGGTTAACTTCGGTTGAATAACTGCTTTTAAGCAGCATCCGCCGCGTTCGCAGTTGATGCATTACGCCGATGGAGGCGTGATGGACCGCGCTGCGCTGTGAGAAAACACATCTATCACCCCGGAGTCTGCTGCTCGCTCGGACGCTGCGTTTACTTGAAAAAAAAAAAAAAATTCTGTTGAGAGCAGCGTACGCCTGCGTAGAGCACAAACGAGAGCTCCTCCCCCTCGGCCGCGTCTAGGAAATGTCGTGCGGAACTTTCTTTATTCACACCCCAGCCTGGGCGCCTCGATGGAGGAGGGGTCGTGTGAACAGCGTTCACTGCTGGTCCCGTCACCCGTCACGTCAGTGCCGCATGGCTGTGGACGCTCCCGCCCGCCCAGGACTTCATGGCTCCATGCCCCGCCCCGCCCTGTCGAACGAGTTGACTACTTACATCAGTTGTATACCAAGTGGTTTTGGGAAGCGACTCCTCATCCGTAGTCCTTTCCCGCCGCCACTTCCTATTTCTATATATTTTTTTTTTATTTCCGGTTCAGTCGTCGTCGGGTCGTGTCGCATACCGCTGCCCCGCGCGCTCGCCTGCTCCGTTCATGTGCAGTAGACTCACGCGCAGAACCCGTTTACTACTTCTCTCGACCCGCCCAGCCAGGCCAATGTATGAATGCATCCGCGAAAAAATCAGCATGTGAGCAGTGCTGCGGGGTGATGCAACTGAGCAGCCGCCCGCCGCCGAGCTCGACCGCGCGATGTCATTTCCCCCGACTTCTTTACTTCGCCTCCTTATGCCGCGCCCGCCTCGCCTCACCAACCCCATCTCCTTCCCACTCTTAATCCCAGCAACGCGCCTTTCTCTGTATCGTAATAATCATCATGATGACCAAACCAACACCGCATGCCGTCCAGTGCGGCTACACGGCCCTGCGCCTGCGTCTATAACTTACGGCCAATTTGAGCAGGGACTCCATCTCTTCCCAAACCTTCTCCCCTCTGCGCCTTCGTCTTTCTCATTTCCGTCTCCTCTTTTTCCGGCTCATCTTCTGCGCTCGCTGACACCGGATCGAAGTAGTAACTAACTGCTCCCGAGCTGCCGCCCGACACCGCGGCGGCGTAGCGCTGCTCCCGGGACGGGTTAGCCTAGGTCGGCTGCAGCCGCGCCGTCCGCCTTTCTCTCCGCATGCGTCTTCGCGGTCGCCCCGCGCGGCTCGCTGCCTGCCCGACCCCCGGGCTCCCCCCCC
>NW_026267514.1:128035-131260 GCF_000697945.3 Frankliniella occidentalis | reverse complement strand
GGGGGGGGGCTGGCTCGTGTCGGAAGTCGTCGTGAGCAAGTCCGGGGCCACTCACTCCTGCCTGGTCCATCCGTCCCAAACCAGTGTCACATAACACACACGCAGCCGCTTGACCATCATGCAAAAGAAGTGTAAGTCACCGGAAAGAGCTCCTCTCCTCAAGCAGCTGTAATTATTATTTCAAGTTTCCACTTTCTACGCCGCTGTGCGACGCCGCGCCAAAACGTCCGCGTGGAGGTCATACCGGGCGGGTCACGCGGTCACGCGCCACGTAACGCAGCAGCGCAGCGCGTGTCACGCACGTCACATTCTGCGCCATGCAGACCCATATGTCATGAGCAGCCTCCATGCTACGCTTGTGCTTCCGCCCCCCCTCCCCCTGCGCCGAGCGCCGACCGCTCTGCAGGAATGCTATCTAGTTGAGCATAACACTCCCTGTATTATTTCGTGAAAGTCTTGATGGATGCTGTGTATACTTACTCTCTTGTGCATTCGCATCTCGACTACCGCATGCCGTTTGCCTTCTTCTTCTTCTTCTTCTTCTTCTTCTTCTTCTTCTTCTTCTTCTTCTTCACTCTCTTTTCCATGCACATACTTGGGTTTCCAGGGTATCTAAAAATAGTTGAGGCCTGAGGCATCACCGCGGGCATCGCACTCTATAATAGAACCGTTTAAATTTGCGTGCCTCGTGCCTCGCGTATTCGAGTATTACGACGCGTTAAAATATTTTGAATCGCACTGGTTTTGGAACTGTCGCCAGAGCACTCATTACGACTTTTTAGAGCCCCTCAGCTTAACTCTCTTTGTGTGGTCTCCCACACTGTTAAAAATTCTGCACCCAGAAACAGAATCTACACAGATCGTCATGTACTTTCAGACTATGGTCAAAATCTGTTCGACTGGTACTTGGGGGACAAAGACTTGACCGTTCTTGAAAAGAATTTTTCCTCTAGTATAAGGTACAGTTAGCCTACAGAATCACGATGTTTAAAGACATTAACAGACCGTTCTGTTGTAGTTTTAACAGTGCATGAACACCGTGTTTGTAGGTGTCAAGTGTTGATGCCGTGTGTGTCACGTGCCGTTGTTGAGCTGTGCACGGCTTATACGGCCGCCCCCAGGCCCTCCCCAGGCTCAGTAGGTGATGACATGTCTGACATAGTCTCGCTCGGTGCAGGGAGGGGGAGAGGAGGACTTCTGACTCTATAACCCGTGTTATGCGCTGTAACCGTCCGTCTGTTAGCTTTTTTGTAACCGTCTCTCCGGAGGGCGGTGGCCGGTGGCATGGCTTCGCTTCCCAGGAATGACTACGAAGAGAGAGAGAGAGAGAGAGAGAGAGAGACTGGTGCGGCGGCAAAGGTGCCTTGGTGTGGTCGCGGTCGGTGTGGTCGCGAGGTGGCGGTGGCGCCTAGCGCTGCTGCGGGAACATGGGCTGCAGTGTTAAAAAGTTTTGGCGCACCGGACAGGGCCATGCAGTGTTGCTGAGTGAGTGAGTGAGTGAGTGAGTGAGTGAGTGAGTGAGTGAGTGAGTGAAAGGAATCCTAGCTCTGGCCCCTCTCCTCCTCCTCACTCTCCTCTCTGTACGACTCCTGAGGCGGAACTTTCTGCACGTGCCTCTCGCCGCGAGGGGCCTAAATAAGCATTGGCGGTAATGGACCATTCGGCGCCGATGAGTGCCATTTTCCTGTTGCCCTTCCCCTTCCCCTTCCCTTCTTCCGTGCCGCTGAACTTTTTTTTTTGACTTATTGCCCGCGTGCAGCTGGAAGTTCACGAGGGTCTTGGCGTGAACGGGGTCGAGGAAGTCGGAGAGCTGACTTGAGGACGTCGTCGGTTCGGTCGTCACCAAGTCGGTGGCGGTGCGGGGGTTGCCGGCGGCGGCGGTGGAGCTGGCTGCTGCTGCGGGACCCGCGGACAGGAAGCTCGCGTGATAGCATCGGGATCATGATGATGCGGTTGGTCCGGAAGGGGGGCCTCCTCAACTCTCCTCTCGTCGCGTCTCGTCGCGTCTGGCGGCGGCGGCCGGTGGGAACTAGACCATACTCATATCAGAGGCAAAGCGTTTGTCCAGCAGCCCCGGGCCCGGGCCCGGCGCGAGGTCCACGAGTAAAAGGGGTCCCGATTGAATAATGCTGGTGGGAGCCTGCGGTGCGGCCCGGGGGGAGTGGAGGCGCCACACCGCTCGGCCTGCACGAGGCGACGGTGAGCTATTCGGCACCGAGGAAGTTACTCTCGGTTTACTCCTTGCTTGCTTAGCTTCCCTCGGCTAAAAGATTTTAAAAAAATGGTTTAAAAAAAACTGCGAGCGCCGCGTCTGTGCGAGAGCGGATCATTTCGAGGTGCGAAGACGCGGTGGGGTCACGGGGTGGATAGATGGTCATACCCACACGTCGAATTCCCTTTTTACGCCTGTTCGAGTCCCACGGTGATTCGGTGCAGCAGCGCATCGTCGCGAGGAGCAGGCTGCTCACACAACGCTGCGGTAATATGACACCTCGGGCCAAACTTCTCGTGATCGGTGCCGGCGCAAAGCCTCCGCCTCCGCCTGCGCCTCCGCGCGCGCCGCGGCGTTCCTCATGCCGAGCCGTTTTATACGTCGGAACGAGTTGGTGGCGAGCGGAACAAAAGGGCCCCTGTCCCACCACGACCGCCGCGCCCCGCCCGCCCCGCCCGCCAGGCCATTAGGCGATAGCCCCTTGTTTGCTCCTCTCCTTTCGCCCGGTCCGCTGCAGCCCGCTGGAGCCCCTCTGCAGACTGCTGGAGTCCCGCTGGACAGGTGTCCGCCGCCGCGGCCGATGCCGATGCTGCAGATAGCGCTGGGAAAGCGGCGGCGGCGGCGCGGCGAGTCCCAAAGTTGCCTCCCGCTTCATCAAATATCGCGATGTGCGATATGATAGCGCGGCGGCGGCAGCGGCGGCTGACCGCGAGGTGCTCCCGGTCGTGCGACACGGCCCGGGCAGCCTCCTGGAGGTGGCGCGGCCTGTCACACACACGATGGCAGCCGCACGAGCGCGAGCGCGCGGCCGCACTTCCCACGGCCCGCGCCGACCTGGAGCCTCCTGACGGACAGCGGAGCGACCCGGCGGCGGCCCCGTGGCGGAGAGGGGACAGCAGCGTGCCGGGGGGGACACCACCACGGCGCCCAAGTGTGAGAAGAACGGGGAGATTATTCTTTGTTGCGGAATGGGGAGGAGGAGCAGCGGCTTAGCGCAGCTGCCGCCCCCGCCC
>NW_026267514.1:117284-123330 GCF_000697945.3 Frankliniella occidentalis | reverse complement strand
CCAACAACATTTAATTTTAAGCTGGAAACCAAAAATAAAAGACTTGTTTTTTTATTTACAATGATTCTTGATGTTATCGCCCCATTGTTCGAGTCGCTGATCCTAAAGGTGCCACCTCACTAAACGAATCCCCAACACTTCGTCCATAGAGAGGGACGGTGCCTTACTGGCCATAGGCTGATGGGCGGGCACAAAGGGCATCGTTATCTCTCCCCAACCCCCGGGTAAAACAGCCCAAATCATAGATGACATGAAAACGCCTGCGGCGCGATGGGTAGGCCAACCCGCCATACAGATGTGTGAGGACGGCGGCCCGCCCTGAGCGCCTATTTGCAGGTCAGCTCTCGGGAACGTGTGACGCCCATAGTTCCTGTAAAACGTTCCTTCTTGATTGTGGGTGAAACGAAACGGGACATACAATTTGAAGACGAGTTTATTTTCTTGTTTATTTATTTTTTCCTAATGACTAGAAAACAATATTCTTCTAAAAGTCGAATTCAGGGTAAAATCAGTAAAAAATATTTATATCTTTAAAACATTATTGATTCACTAGATGAGCTTCACTGTCCGAATCAAAAGAAGAATATACTGTCTTATGATGAACCACTTGAACTCTGTTGGTAGGGTCAGCCTTAGGATTAAAGCTCCGAACATCTTTAATTTCATTAACACTAAAAAGTTGTGCAGATGTTGGCTTATTGGTTTTAATTGTGTCTTCACTTTCTGAACTAAGAATTGAAGTATCGGTTGTTGACACATCTGCAAGAGCTAGTTGTCTGCCATTTGGACGCAAGTTCTTCAGTTTTCTTTGACGAGGTATAGGCCGTGGAGGTTGTTTTTCCTGGACGTATTGGAGTTCAACAGTAGGGGTAAAGTGAACATCCTCAGATGCTGGTTTATCTTCTTTTGACAGGGCCAGTAGCAATCCTTCCTGTGGTCTCTCTGTCGTATTTGAATGAGTTACAGAATATGCAACTTCAGAACCAACTTCCTCAGTCTTGTTTTTATGTATGTCATTTTTCTCTTTACGAATTCTTGTTACACTAGGGCTGCTGCCAACTTGTAATGAAGAATCAGGAGAAATGCTTGGACTATGTGCGGCTGCCGGTTGAGGAGATATCACATCAAGCTGTTCTTGTTTAGAAAGCCTACCAAGGTGAAGAACATAATCCAGTTGTTTAATAATGTAAGATAGATGTTGATTTTTCCTTAGTCCCTCATCTTCACACTCAGGGCTGGACGCAAAAATTGATGTACCATGCCTTGAAAAATCTGAACAAAAGACCATTAAAAAACCATTAATGCTTATTCCTTATGACATGTCAAAACTATACATATACATATAAATAACATTAAAAAAACAAAAAACAAACACAATGTAGCATACTTCTGTTTGATGCTTCCTTTAATTTTACTTGAGCCTTTTGCACCTGGGAAACTATTTGAGCAGATTTGGCAAATGCATCCGAAGATACAGATTTTTCAACTTCTTGCTGCCCTGCTTGTAGACCAATATCTTTTCCACATGATTCCCTATTCCAAGAAAATATAAAACAAATTAAAAAAAAACTGGTCAAACTTCAATTTTTTAAAAATAAAACATGGACATTTTAGCTGTACCTGTTGTATTTGCACATTATAACAGGTGCATGTGTGCCATAGACTGAGAAAGCCACTATATGATCAAATGGGTGGTAATCAACAGCACCACCTAATATTAATGTTGAAGATTCAGGCTTGTGACTTGAATTCCTATAAGAACTTATATGATGTGTGGCCTGAAATATTGCAGAGTAAGATGCAATAAGTTGTCCTGTGTCTGCATTCCAAACATAAAATGTGCCATCCTCACTTGGTGAGAATACTAATCCACCGCATGGTGTAATGCACGCTTTACTGTGAATCCTACAAGGAACAATAAAAACGCAGAAGTTTATAAACCTGCAATATGGTATAAATACAGTATGTGTATGTTTGTTACCTGTGATTCAAGGCTCCTTTGAACCACTGAATTGCAACCCCAGTGCCAATATCAATCATTCGCAGCAAACTGTCTCGGGCAAGCACAAGTAATCGTTTACCTCCAGGATGAAGAACCAGATGACTCAAAACTACTCCCTTCAGTTCTCGCACATTCATAACTCTAAACATAAAATTTGTTATTTGTGTAAAATGAAAATATTTACGCCCAAACTTAAAAAAAAATTCTTTTTATTACTAATCAATTATAAATTTGTCTTAAAATTCAGAAATTGAAATACCTTATTTCGCTCAGAAAACCTTCATTGTTAAACTGCCATATTCTTATTTGTCCATTACTGTCACCAGAAAAAAGATTCCCATTTGAATTTACGCACAATGTACTCACATAGCCTTCATGTCCATTTATCTCTTGTTTTAGCTGCAATAATATTTTTACCAGAAAAAAAATGTTACGTACAATAAAGATTATTGAAAGTCTTTTTCTCATTGAATTGCTATATCACACAAAATAAAAAAACCTCGAAAGATGATGATTCAGTGTTTTCTCTCCAGATCCGAATAATTTGGTCACAACATCCAGTGGCCAGGCTCAAGGGCTTTGTAGTAAGGAAAACAGCACAGTAAACAAATGAAGGATGAGGTAACATCTGAAAAGCATACTTTGTCACTCAATCTGATCCATACCAATATTACATATGTTGTTTAAATTATTATGACTACAAAAATTGTAACATATTATACCTGCAAAGGCGAGGTTTTCTTACTTTTCACTGACCAAATACAAGCTGTGCAGTCAGCAGAAGCTGATAGAAGTAGTTCATCATTTAAAGACCAATCTAAACTATAGATTAATGCTGGGTGACCTTGAAGCCGTACAATCTCTGTACCATCCAATATCTGTCAGGGGAAGTAGTAAAAGAGAAAGAAACTATTAAGAATGTTTCAGTAAGCAGAGTATCCAATAACTTCAACAACTTACTCTAAAAATATTTATGCTGTGTATAGTCTGGTTGGTTGCTGTTGAGGCTAGATAAAGGCCATGGTGGCTATATTTTATGGAAAAGCTGCCATTTAATCCTCCAGGAAGATCCAAAACTTTTTCATTTGGAACTTTGCAAGACTGTAAAGGAAGGCGGGACCAGACCACCTCATCTTTAAGACTTTTAGTTGAATTCAGGCGACTCTAAAACAAAAAAAAAACACCCGAAAACAGAAAAATATATTAAAAAGAATAAAATAAAATGTTCCAAACATATGTGACACCTTAAAAAAAAAAAAAAAAATGTAGAAACTATAAGCAAAAGTAAAACAGAAAAAGAAGCAGGGAATACATTGTACATACACTTGTAATTCTGATGCTGTTACTAGCTTTATCATTATCATCATCAGAAACATTGGGGCTCGTTGGAAATTGTTCAGGCTGCAGAGCAAAGTATGATCTTAAAGCTGGAGTGACATTTGATGGTATAGGGAGGCTGTGGACAGTAACATGAAGTGTCGATGGGTAATGGATCCAGCCGCCCTTGCTCCACCATCGGTAAACCTAGTCAAATATTCAATTGTCAAAAGATGTGGTGAAATTCTAAGGTACTGGAAGATCAATACAAATGCATACATACATCACATTTATCACAACCAGTCTGATCACCCCTCAGTGTTTTCTCAGAGCGAGGCTTATACAGCTGTAACCGTAACTTTTTATCTATGTTGAAAGTATCATTTGGACCGCAGGGCTTCAAAAATCCCCATGCTATTCTGTGCCATCCGCTTTCAGAGCCTAACAAAAAATTAGAAGTACTTCAACTTGAATTTTTTTTAATTTCTCCACAATGAATGAACAAATTGCAGACAAGCAGTAGAAGACAAGAGATCCAGGAAAATTGCTTACCTAATTTTTTAAATTGTGCCATTGCAGTATCCACAGATACACAGTCCAAAACTTCAAAAAGGATCAATATTGGAGAATGTGGCTGCAATATGTGTTTTATATCTTCATTGAAAAGTAGAGTTTCCTCCCATATAGGAGTCAAAGACCTTGCAAGCACAGAATGTATATCAATAAAACACCAATTAAAAAATTTACATATTAGAAAAATCAATTATTGCATTTTTAACATACCTTGGGTCTTGAAATTTACAGGGTTGACATGTTAATGGTTGAATGTAATCTACATTTGTACTTTCTTGAAAATATGACACATTTCGACTTGATTGACTTTTTTTTAAATACACTCCAGTTTTTGTATCAAGTATGTGAACACGAACCATTGGGTGTTGAATGAAACTGTCAATCTGAAATGAAAGTGTTAATTCACACTACAGCTCGCAACAGAGTTACGAATTCATTTTACTTTTACTCTATAGCTTCAGGTCAATTTCTTGAAAATCTTACCTTCAAAGTATCACAACGATGTACAGTTATGCCTATAATTTTTTCGTAGTTATATTGGGCAACAGAATGAGAATAATTTTCATTATTTGCAGTTGACTTTCTCCTTTTCCGTGTGTGAGGGACATGTCGTTTCTGATGCCTGTTATCAATAGCCATTTTATCATTTGAACTAGTGTCTGTATTTTCATCACCTCTTGCTCTACTATTTGAAAGCGATACCTGCTGTTTATTTTTTCTATTCTTCTTACTTCTGATCCGTCGATCAGACTCTTGAGACAGGTCTTCATTGCTATCTGTTTCAATTTTTTCCAGATGGCTTCTTGAATCCTCCAAAATCTCTTCATAAGATGCAGCATTTTCCATACTTCTTACTGCATGTTTACTCTTGGCATCATCTTCTTTTTCAAAACTAGTTTCATCAATTTCTTCATATGATGCAGATAAACCTTTCAAAGGTTTTAACTCATATTCTTCAACCTTATTATTTTCTCTAACACGGAGCATTTCAGGTGAGGTACTTGGAATACTCTTGCTAGGTGATGCAGCTTCAATTGCTGTCATAACAGAATCTGGACTTGACACACGACTTGATGTGGTGTCCCTTGATTCTCTTGATTCATCTCTTGTGGATGATCTTTTGTAAAATATATTATTTAGCTTTTTAGGTGATGTGCTGGCAGTGTCAAGCATCACATTATTTGAATGAACCAAGACTTTAGTTTTAGAGAGATTCCCTGTTTCTGATTTATCAGCTATTTGAAGTTTGTCTAATCTAGAAACAGGAGAATAATCTTTTGCTTCTTCACTTGAATCAAATGACGTTTCATTCTGCTGATTTGGCTCGTCTTGCTCACTGGACGCTGATTGATCATCCTCGGTTACTAATTTTTGTGTAGATGTGCTTAGATTTTTCTTTGACCTGCAAATCAAAAAAAAATGTTAATTGAAAAGGCGTTTCTAGAAATGAATACATCACTACCATAGACTAACTGACCTCCTTTTCTGTGGTTTCACATCCTTAAAAAAAGCACCTTTCAGAGATGACTTTCTTCTTCCTTTAGCATTAAATTTCTGTAAAGAATGTTTACACATATTTGAAAATTGGTAAATTACAACAATGATTGTTTTGGTTTGTTCACTGCATAGTTTGGTATGATTACTTCTGTAGTATCTTCCTGGCTCAGTGCAACTTTGAGAAGTGTATCAAAACGCTCCCTGGTTTCCTGTAGTATTGACGGCTTTGTCATCGTCAAGGGTATCTCATCATCCTTACTATGTTTGCGGTTCATTGTTTCTAAAAGTTTTAAAACTCAGCAACTCAGCGCACACTTGCTCCTCTCCTCAGAAGTCAAAATAAACATATGTTTCCATGGCAACCCAACTGCGTGCGAATAATGGCAGCTCATCTGTAAATACAGGTGAGGGCACAGAATCCAGGAAAAAGAGGTTAGGAATCTTTCTGCTGCAGTGCTGCAGAATCCAAACAAAATCCGTACATTTTCCCAATAGTGTGAAGAAAGGACATTCCTTCGACCTTCCACTGCTAAAGAGGTAGGTTTCTTTTGCTTAGAAATACTTGTTACACTATAGCCTCTCACTGTTTCCCAAAAATGTATTATTTTATTTGTTATTGTCCTTTCTAACCTGCAGTTTGCATGTGAACACTTTTCT
>NW_026267514.1:108543-112769 GCF_000697945.3 Frankliniella occidentalis | reverse complement strand
GGGGCGGGGCGGACCACATGGCACGGGGCAGTACCAGGCAGGATCCCTTCCGTCGCGTTACGCATTGATGCCGACTAAGTTTATTGCTCCGTGGGCCCCGCACGCGGAGGGTTGGCCGCGGGGGCGCCCGCCGCCCGGGGGGTGGCCGGGGTGGGGGAGGAGCCGCCGGGCCCCCGAAGCCCGAGGTTGCGTTTCTATAAGCTGCGGGGCCCGGTGCGCGCCCATTCAGACAGCCGAGCAAGCGCGCACTGAGCAGCCGGTGCACCGCGAGTGCATATAGCAGCTGCAGGAGGACAACCCTCCCCACCGGGACCATGGCAGACGCAGCAGGCCTCACGGTGAGTGTTCAGTGTTATCGAGTGAGACGGGCCGTTCAACTCCTCTGGAGCTAACAGGGGCCGGGTCCACAGTCCGCATGTGCGGACGTGCGCCAAGGTCACCGCTTCAGGCGGGGGGAAAGGAGGACACCTCCAGATCATCGGCAGGGCATCGTCCAGGACCACGGTCAATAAAATGTGACTTCTAGCCTTTGTTCAAGCCATTACCACATCGAATCACACCCGGTACAATACGCAGCCTCCTTATTTCGGTGTCACTGCGCATAAGAGAAACTGTTGCTACTGTCTCTGTATTATGTTTTGTAAACAAGAGCGCGTCCAGTGAGGAAAAAAAAATCGCCCCTGCTATATATGAGACCAGGAACCGGGCCGCCTCATTAGTCACTATTTGTTTTTCGGGCCTGGGCGGGCAGCAAATAAAAATACACGCGTACTCTCTGTGGTTGGCCTAAAAGTTCGGTCGTCAAAAATGTCTATCTAATTCCATACCACATTTTTATTGATTGCATCAATTTTATATGATTCATGTCGTTAAGTGCAGAGTTGAGTAACAAATATCTGAGAAATAATCCCATAGCTAATACGAATAATTACTGTGTTTTACGGTGAAAGTTATTGAGCCTGAAAGAGGGAACTTGCTCGATTTAGATCGCAGAATCACCTAAATAACGGTGTATCCTTGGGCCTCTAATCAAAATGTATTAGGTGGTAAACATAATACAAAATTTCATTCAATTGTTGTACGCTACGGTTCATTGTTGTGGTCACGGCTGCGGTCTCAAAATGAAGTTTTCAGACTACCACATCAAAGCAGAACAGCACTTGCCTAGAAAACAATAGTAAATGGACCACGATTAGATAATGCTTTTCGCCCTACACAGTGTAAAATTAGTGCTTTTCGCCCACTGGCTTTTTATGGCAAAAATTCGAAATCAGCCAATCTTGACAATCTGGCGCACCCTCTAAAAGAGGCCGCTTCGATCAGAAGTCAGTGACGACACGTAAGCTCGCCCCAACAACAGCATGCTAACCCGCCTACCTCCCTCGTATACTGCCTCTTTTCTTCTAAGTTGGCCTGCTGATCTCTTTGTACAACAGTGGTTTCCGCCGTCATTCTTTAACAAAGGCGACCGCGGTGTTGCGAAAGTACTCCGAGAAGTCTGTCTAAAAAAAGAACGGAGGGGTCAAATGAGCCGTGCACGCCACCAAACGAGTCGTTACGTGTAGGACAATAATGATCGCGAGCGTAAACAAAAGGGTTCAATACGAACACTGAAAACTGCGTAATGACGTATATGTCGATCACTAGATGATGACGCCACGCGTACTCTGGAAAACTTTTGGTGTGAGATGTAGTTCGTCTCGTCCGAAAGATGTCAGACGCACTGTAACTCACACCAAAAGAGGTGTCAGACGCACTGTAACTGTACCTCACACCAAAATGTGTAGGACAAAAGTGCCTCACACCGAGAGGTGTGAGAGTGTCTCACTTTTGGGTTTTCAGAGATTTATGTTGTTTTTCGTCTAGTGGAATATCATCCAAGCGGACTATCAAACTAAATTTTCGGGGGCACCCTCGAAGAGTGCTGTAAGATTTCTGATCAAACGAGCCTGCATAGGGTTGGAGTGCAAATGACACTGGAAAGCACGTTCACTGGTTGATGTTCTTTGAGCACCATGAGTCAGAACCTTACCATATAGGCTCGTTTGAAAACCGAAATATACGCGATGTCACCACAGTGATCTACATGTGTCATTCATTGCGCATAGTTCTCAGTTCCAATCGCTCTCTCCCTGGCCGCACGGTTGCATTACACACACGCACAGTCACTACCGCGCGCAAAGTGTGTGCAGCATGCTTTCGCCCGCGTCTTGAATCCGGAAAGCGGCGCATCCTTTCGCTGAAAAGCCTAATTGATAGCATCATGGACTCGCATTATGATATTATTTGATGATGCGTTTCTTCCTTTCGCCGGGCGCGGCGCGGGGGTGGCGAAGCACGCTGGCCGTTGCCCTGGGAAGTGGAAGGGAAGAGAGCGGGGAGGAGGGGGGGGAGCGCCCTGGTGTTGGTCGAGAAGACTCATTGTCTTTTAATCATATCTGTGCGACGGACGGGGGGGGGGGGGGGGGGTACTGGGCATACGGAAAGACACAATCAGTAGGTGAGAGGGAGGAAGTGGAGAGCAGGAGAGGATCGCATGTCGAGCGGATAATGAGTTGAGCAGATGAGTGGCGCCGGCGAGCTCGCGAGCGTGAACGCGAGCGGCCGCCGTCCGATCGCACTATGTGTGGATATGCCCGGGCCTACGGCGGCCTCCGGATCGGAGCTGCGTGCTGCCTGCCGCGGGCCAACTCTGAAAATGAAAGCGTAGAAGAGTCGTACTCTTGCAAGAGTCGGACAACAATTATACCAACATGAAAGAGTAGGACAACGCTTCTCTTGACTTACTTTTGCCAGTGTAGGAAAGTCCCATGGTTGTTGCGTTTCCCACATTGAAAACTATTCGTGCGCAATTAAAAACCGCCACAAAATAAAAAGGTCAAATAAAGTCAAAAAGTTAAATACAAGTCAATGAAAGTCAGCAAAGAGTCCGAAAGAGTCTTTTCTGGTGAACTAAAGATGCTGGCACACTGAAAACCTTTGAGTGGAGTGAGGTGTCGAACTCGAAATGAGTGAAACAATCTTGCCTCACTCAATCAGAGCGATGACTGTAAGGCTCACTATATTTGAGTCATATGGACCGAATTCTCACTCAGGGGGAGTAAGATTTCACTGGCCTCGCCCAATTGCAGTGAGGAACCTCACTATCATTGGGTGAGGACCGCAAATTATGACTCAAATTGAGTGAGAGTCAGATATCTCGCTCTCAGGAGAGTGAGTTTTTTTGTGCTACTGATCTCGCTCTTGCTGAGAGTAAGATCTCTGACTCTAGCATTTTCAGCGCAACGGAACGAAGCGAAGGTGACACTACGGGCATATGACGACATTTGTGAGATTTGTGGGTTACTGGTGGTGGTCTCGTTCTGGTTTGTTTACAAAGGCGGTCGCCTGAGGAGAGAGGCCGAATGGAATGACAATATGGGCATAAAGAGAGCCGCGGGGCCCACGCCAGAACCAGATCTGCAAACTTACAGCGCAGCCCACTGACCGGCTCTCCGGCCCCGGCACGGGGGCGGGCGCCCGGTCTGGAGCGGAGCGAGTGCTTTGGTTTTTGTGTGAGTGTGTGAGTGTGAACTTGACATGCTGGCCGTACGCACAGCGAATCGAATGCCAAAGTGACCGCGTCCCGGGTACTCATCACCATTCTCTTGCTGCAGGTCACCGGCCTGGTGCTCGCCCTCGCCGCGGTCATTTCTACGGCGGCTGTCACCTCCGAGCCACAAGCCGCCGCGGCCACCACCGAGGAAGCCCCTCCTGCTCCTGACCAACTGGAGGCGACCTCTGACGAGCACCACTACGTAAGCGATGAGCGAGTCAGGGTAGAACTTCTTGAGTACTTGAGGCGCCACCACATGCCAAAAATGTACCAACAAAAGATGTTAAAAAACTAGTTAAAAAGTTACAAAAACAAAAAATCAAGGAAATGAAACGAAAAATACATTTATTTGAAAATTAAAGAGGACAATGGCTTTATTTTAATTTGCTTTAAATGAAAAATTACTCTGGAGGCAAAATATATAGTGCGCCAGCGACCGTCTCTACCCAGTGAGCAATGAAATGTGAGACTAGTGCCAGAACGATATCAGTATCAGAAACGTGTCAATTTGAGGACCAGATTTTTTATCAATATGATGCGAAAACCGACAAATTTCTGATATCTGACGTCGTTTCGATATCGGTCTGATATTGCATTTCTCACTGAATAGCAGTTGAGGTGCAAGGTTTTT
>NW_026267514.1:97212-100663 GCF_000697945.3 Frankliniella occidentalis | reverse complement strand
ATACACGCATAATCAAATAAATTCAAAATAAATTATTTTTAATTCACGTATACGTATGTAGGCGTCTGATTCTACTGCTGTGGGGGTCACGGGATTAGACAGCCCAATTCTATCCTTAATAAGGTCTCAGAGAGGTGCTCAAGTGTGAGAACCCGACGGCTCAGTCGGCTGCCAGGCCAGCGCCGGCCGCATTGTCATGACTGTTTCTTAGCTGTCTACGTTGGTAACAAAGTATGACTGGCTTCTCCTTGCAATTATTGTGTCATGACATTTCCTCTTCCACAGCACTACTTAAGGGGGATATAACAGATCACATGTCATGCAACAATTTTTTGCGTGTGGCGTGAGGAGAACCTCGCATGTCGTCGAAAGGTAGTACCCCCCCCCCCTCCTTTCCAACCCCTAGCTCATCAGCAAGCCTCAACAAATATTCCCTGCTTAAACAAGGGGGTACCCGCAAGAAATGTTACACGTGGACACATGCGGAAGGAAGTGTGCACTTGCCGTACACGCCCAAGTCCGAAAATCCGGTAAAAATTTGCAATCCATCGGGATTTTGCTGGATCCACATCAGACCCACAGTGGCTTTCGGTTACTGGCTCAGCGGCGCATTCTGCCCTCGTCGACTAATCCAGTAAAATTTAAATAAGTGGGCAGGATTATATATCCCCACCCCCTCTCTCTCTCTTTTAGACAGCCCCCAAAACTGTCGCTCTACCCGAAGGAAAAAGCCCCTCCCTCCCCCCTCCCACTCTGCTGTGTATTTTCATAGGAATGGTGACACAGAAGATGGTTACAAATATATCAGATGCTCGAGAACTGTACACTTTATTAGAACCCGAAAAGCTACAACCAAATCTTGAATAACAGGTGCACATGTGTAACCACCGAGGGGTCCGCCACTCAACCGTTCTTGTTCGAATCGCGTTGGTTTTGCCTGGTGGTGCTGCCCCCCCGGCCCGGTGTGCTTACGCACCAGCGGCGCCGCCCCCTGCCGCCTGCCCCCGCCGCCCGCCCGGCCCGCTCCGGCGAGCTCCACCCTCGGCGCTGTCTCCGTCCGGAGCGGCCCGGGGCTCGGAGAGGGAAGGCCCGGGGAGGACCGGAAGGGCCGGAGGCAGCCGGAGGATATACCGGAACAACCAAGCGGATCGATATAAAACTCGAGATAGACATTTGCCGGCGCCCAGTTCCGCAGACAGCTCGCCGCGGTGCAGTCGAGTAGGAGCTCCAGCGAGGCAGTCCAGGACGACGTCCAGCACCGGGAATAGCATGGCGCCGCCGTGGACTTCCCTCACATGGCTGGTGAGTATACGGTCCTGCAATTTAATGAATATGTTTGCTCGGTGATTTTAGCTTTTCAAAAATATTTTCGAAGTTTGTCAAAAACTAAAACGTTCTCCACAAAGTGTAAAAATTTTGAGGGCCAATAGGCCACTTCCCTCACTAGTCTAAGAGATACGTAGCTGAGATTACAATTAATTAGAGAGAGAAAGGCGATACCACTCAATCAAGTGATCGGCGACAAGAAGAGCGCAAAAAAACACTTTCCACGGACAAACTATGGAAATGCTTAACACTTGTAAGTGTGCAACTGCAAGTTGAATACTTGCAAGTGCTCAACTCGGTGTCTGTACACGTAGTACACTTGGAAGTTTGCAACTCGTCTGTTTGTGCACTTCCCACATAGTGAGCGCCCAATCCAAGAGAGTGTTCAGCAGGAGAGTTGGACACTTGAAAGTGCACAGCTACCAAGTTGAACACCTGTGAGGTACAACTACGGAGTTATGCACTTGCAAGTATTCAACTTATAGTTGCACTCTCGGTGTATCAGAGTATCTCTCTTGGGGATTATTGCTTATTTTCATTAAAATGTGTTCGTAGTTAGAAAACTACAAAGTAATGTTTGCGTATTCATTTGTTTACACTACACGCTGTCAAGAAAACCCACCACGGGACAGTTATTAGTTCCACAAAAATTAATCGTAAATCTACCGAGTCGCTTAGACCCCCAGATATTGCCGCTTAATACTGTTCTAGGATTACTGTACTGAGAGGCACGAAGTGCATTAGTGAATCAGAATGTGATTGCAAGTCATACGCCAGATAGTGCGCCAGCCACCGCCCTTCCGTTGCTGATGCCCCATATCTCACTCCCACGGTCGCCAGAAGGCGGCTTCACTAAGGTCCTGCAAAAAAAAAAAAAAAAAAAAAAAAAATCAGATTTGCACGCACTAATGTCACGTTATTTCTCATGGGACTTTAGAAACATCCCTTAGCCTGGCTGGGCCACATTGAAACGGATGTGATATGATAATTTAATCAATGCCACAATTTTGTTTAGATGTTAACCAGTGGTGACGTCACATTGAATGGTGACTATGGTGTCTTGTTTCAAGTTTTTTCCGATATTTAGAAATGTTTTGTGGGGTCTAAGAAGGAAGACCAGCGGCTTGTTTTTATTTGCCTCCGATATCCAGAAATGTTCAGTAGGGTCTGAATTAGAATTGTGGCAAATTTTAGCGGCCTAACAGCGGAAAGGAGGGGAGAGGGAGCAGGCGGTGGGAGAAAGATCTGTTGGGCTCGGCAGCGTGACGAGGATTTGCCTTAGCCACCACCCACGCTTCCCCCTAGAGGCATGCGGGTTTTTATCTTAAAAATTTCAATTTGCTGGCCTAGCGCTTGAAAACCTACTCTTTCCATATCGAGAGTTCAAGCTAGACACCAACTCAACATACTTGTGTACATCCATAGTTTAGTGTAGGTACTTCAACGTATCACCTGCTAAAAATGACACTAATTTCTTTCCGGGTGGCGTCAAGATGCACGCCGATATGCATGCACGCTTCGCTGCAGTGCGCACCTGCAGTACGCGCATCCGTGCACCTGTGCGCTATGTGAGTGCCAGGTGGGGAGCGAGCAAAGCTCCTGCCTGCAGCGGGGCGCGTGCCTGGAGCCGGGTAGGACCGACGAGTGGCCTCACAACGAGGAAGGAAGTTAGTTAGTTGCACCTCTCAGGGCAAGGCGAGAGGACTCTCTCTCTTCTTCGCGATACGCGATGTTAGACTGTCTCTTCACAATCACGCCCTCAACTGAGATAAGAAGTAAAGGAAAACCGTTAATCTAGTTATTATATTATCTATTTCCGAAAGAACGTCGGTGGTGCACTTTTTCCCGTGGGAGAGCTAATTAAGTGATTGGTTTGTTTGCCACTCGCTCTGGGCACTTTCCATATTATTACGACTCTGTACGTCCGTTTTGTTGCGCAAAAGTAAGTAAAGGCTGGTCAGGCAAGAAGTATAGCCCCCTCGTCGGCCCGGCTCGTTGGACTGGTATACTGTCCACGCTCTGGTTGTCTCCGGTAAGACGGCACTGGTTAGGAAGGAGCCCTGGTTGATTGCGGGAAAATCTACAGCCGCACGCCGTCGTAGTACGCCCGCCCCGCCTCGCCCCG
>NW_026267514.1:96134-97162 GCF_000697945.3 Frankliniella occidentalis | reverse complement strand
ATCCCTTGAGCGTTCTTTCACTACCCGCTCGCCCTCCGGCCTACCCTCCCCCCTCTCACCCCCCGTCTCATCTCCCCGCCTTGATTGCTGTAGATGGCGCTGCTGCCGGCCTGACGTAACGGAGCTGCACCGGCTGTGCTAAGTTTACTACCCAGCACAGACTGTTTTTTTTTATCATCATTTCAAATATAGATACTTTAATTGTTTTTAGTGTGGTATTTTTCGATTCTTCCTTTCGTGGGGCTGTGTTCGATGACGGTTGAGAAGTGATTGCATGTTTTTGATCCACGACGCGGCGTCCTGCTGACGCGCCCGCCGCGCGGTCCGCACCCCTTTTCCCTTTCGTTGGCCGGAAATCGGCTATCCCTCGCCACCACGATGCTCGCGGTGGGATGGCGATGGCGCCCTGCGATAGCCACGCCCGCGCCACCGGCGCCGCTTTGGGGCGGTTCCGCCGCTGCCGGCCCGCAATTGTTATGCGATATCGCGGCTATCTCCGGCCCAGCTATCGCTATCTGCTCCAGGACCGGTTGGCCGAGCCGTGCCGACCGGTGCGGCGTTCGGCTAATCCGCGCCAGCAGTATTTGCAGGAGCCGAGGATACATAGTCAGTGCGCTGATTGCGTGAAATGTAAAGTCGACGCCGATTTTTTTTCGCACCGATCGACGTAATCGATCATTGTTTAGCGTGTATCAACATCAGTTTCGGGGCTTACCGCACGCGCACGCTTGCATGCGGGTTGGTGCGGCCGGCAGTGCAGTAAACCTAGAGCCACCATGCAATTACAATGGTTGAGGGACGGGAAGCCCCCACTGACCAGTCTGGGTACGTAAAGTTTTGAATGCGACAGGCACAATAATTCATTTGCAGTGGTGCCTTTGTGTGTGTGTGTGTGTGTGTGTGTTGAAGGGGGAGGGGGATGCAGTTATGAAATGTGTTTCTTTTGCACGAGCACAAACCGGCCGGGTAGGGCTGCCTAGGAGGCATAATGAGAGATGACCGCGATTAGTCTGGGGGCCCTAACGGGG
>NW_026267514.1:90057-96084 GCF_000697945.3 Frankliniella occidentalis | reverse complement strand
CTCACTCACTCACTCACTCACTCACTCACTCACTCACTCACTCACTCACTCACTCACTCACTCACTCACTCACTCACTCACTCACTCACGCACTCTCGCACTCACATAGTAGTCGTGGTGATGGTGGCCGTGTTTTGAGGCCGACACGCAAACGGCCGCGGTCACAGCGAGGATGATTAGCTAATGGAAGAGAATGTTTTTCTTCAGAAATAAATATAATCATGAATAGAAGTTTCAAAACAGGGTACCAAAACTCACGTGGAAGCGCGCCATGCTGCAGGACTGATCTGTCGCGTTCTGACAGGCGGTCAGCCAAAGCACGCTTTTTATACACCCCTTTACGACCCCGAGGCTGTCGACCTGGACAGGCGGTGGACGGTTGCTGGTCTGTCCCCCCACCCCTCCCTCCTGTTCCCCCTGCCTCTTCGTCATATTTTCACCTGCCTTGGCATCTCCACTCTTACGACTTCTTGTAACATTTCTTCTTTTGAATTCTATACAGCTGAGTTTGTTACTTTCTCTGTCTTCGTACTTGACCATCTCCGAGCCATCTCCCATATCATGTTTTGAGGTGTTTTGAGTGCCATTATAACACATTAGCACTAACAAAGACTACCTACTCATTAAACCACATCTAGGGCGCCAACGTTTTCAATATTTCACTGCCAGAGCGCTGCCACTCACACAGTCAGAGTTATGGGTCTTGCGCTCTCAACCGCGTCTAGCTGCAGCCCCGAAACACCCTTTCTTTGTAGTAATTGAATTCTGAAATCCCGACCAGAAAACTACCAGTCTTAGGGCACTAGCGCTCACAGACAGAATGTTTCACCACGGCTTTTCTGGATGTCTGTTACAAAGCAACGGTGTGACAAATACCCAATGATTGGAAATGGTACTGTGTGTATTGCGAGGAAGAGTCCAGAGTCCCCACCGGACTGTTAAAACATTACGAAGAAAAATGACAAATCTTTCGTAGGTACGAAGGATTTGGAAGCTTCACAGGTAGCAAATCCTTCGTATGTACCATGCATTCCCCTCCCCAATGGGCAGAATGTCTAGAGGAGCGCTTCCGTGTTGTTTATTCTTACTTCACGTAATGCAGCAGCAAGTCCATGTGCCGTGCCGCCCAGACCCGCCTACTCTCTTCGCTCCCCTTACTTCCAGCAGGTGCGCGGGCCGACCCCGACCCCTCAGTTTCCATCCCTACTCCTTAAACCTACTTTACGTCTTCTGTTGTTATATTTTACAACACGTTCTGCCACTGTGGAAAATATCGTCGTAAATTTACGACATTTTGTAAACTCGGATTGAAATTTAAGTCGTAAATTTACGAGAGCTTATATTTTTTACTCCCCGATGTATTTTAAGTCGATACGTACTGCATGTATTTTTACGATTTCAAATTGTAATTTTACAGCTTGCGCTAAGGAAAATTTTCCTGCAAACCTTCCTTCTATTTTTTACAGTGGCAAGAAGAAGGTCATTCCAAAGACGACTTATTTACGTTGCAGTGATCCCTATGGAAATTTCATTTTTTCCACTATGGCAGAGCTAAAAAAAATATACTCGAAAATTGGTTCATTTACTGTTTCATCCACTGTGAATGTGATTTGTAGACAAAAGAGGTGTCTACTGTTGTAAGTGCACACTTACACGTATGTGTGTGCGCTTGCAAATCCCCCATGTGTACATGTACATTGCTAGAGTGCTGTAACTCATGTTTAAATTTGAACCGTAGAAGGAATGACATGATTAAGGTCTGCGAACGATAGCGACTTAATTAAAATTCATTTATTGCTAGAGACAGAGGGGCATTTTAGTGGTGGTGATGGGGTGGGAGACGCTTGACAGTGGCTTGGAATCCACCCTTCTTGGTTACGATGTACTCCACGACCCGGGTGTGGCCGTCGGGCTCCAGAAGTGTATAGCCCCCTTTGGTGACATCGCCATCTCGGTGCTCCCAGACGTCCTTTACATCCCCGGTGTGCTTGTCGTGCACGCTGTACTGGTAGGCATATTTGGGTTTTGTCTAAAACACACACATTTACAAAGTCAAATTATTTGGTCAGGAGAAGTAAGGAAACAAACACAACTACCTGAAATATACGTAAAATTTCTAGCCCGGTACATACTGTTCTGCAAATTTATGACCCCCCCTCCCAGAAAGTTTCAACTACTACTGTACAATTATGGCAATTGTCACCCTTTAAGGTACAGAATTTTATGACATTTTTGCACTTACCAGTCCAATTACGATATTTCAGTGTTGGACAATGACAAACACAATAAGCTACCGTAGAAACACGACTGACAAGTCTCTCGGAATTTTTATTTCATAAACTGACGACATTTTCCACGGGCAGTGCTGACAGAAGTTGATGTCATAACACAATTTACTACCATCGTCACTTTAGAAAACAAACCACAGCTTTCCGGGTAATTGAGCCGTGCATAAAAGAAGTAATCAAGGCGGGGAACGGCGCCGGAGGTGTACTCACGTGGTGGTGGTCCTCGTCGTGGTGGTACCTCTCCAGCCCTTCGGTGAGTTCGGCGGCCTGCTGTCCGCTCTCGGACAGCGCCTGCCTCGCGGCCGTCGCGACGACGATCGCGGCCAGGATGGCGGTCATTAGCACCTGCAGCGAAGAGAACGAGACCAGTGTCAAGCAGTTTGCACTTCTCTGGGAGAGAGGCTCAAGCGCCTGCGGGCTGCGGATAGGCATCAAGCACAACAGCTGAGTGTGACAGGCTTGCCTACCGACACAAAGGTGACGAGTCGCACCTCTACAATGTGATAAAGCGCTTTGTGCATTTACAAAGGCATTACACTAAAAACTGCAGTTAAAATTTCCCTAGCATCCCTGACTCACGTTTCTTATGCATGTGCTGACATAAGTGCGACACTCCGTTCTTGTTTCGATTGGTGCGGCATATTTCGCGGCATATTTATCTCCGAATCCCGGAAAATGCTTTATTGTTTCAAGCACATTTAAACCAAGCGCAGAGCTCGAGTCAAAGAAGAAATATCGATTTGTGTGCTTGAAATAGGAAAGCACTTTTCTGAGTGCGCTAGTGCCTGTGCTTGGCCCACCCGAGCCGGGCCACCCAGCCCAGCTGCGGTGCGTGGCGAGCCTGTCTACAAGCACCCGTTCCATTGGTCTCCCTGACGATACACACCCGTTGTCGAGTCATGGCTATGCTTGAGGCTGCTGCTGCTGCAGCTGTTGTCCGATGGGCTGCTCCGTTGTCAATGATGCCTCTCTGCCCGGCGGCTGCAGTTTTAACGGAGTAGCCCGGTCCAGTGGACTCTGTCAGGCCAGGGTCAGCCCCTCCTTCTCCCGCTTCCCTCCCCCGCCTCCTGTTTCCTTGTTTGCCGAACCCTCCCGAGGGGTCGCGGTGGGTTGGCCGGGCTTGGTAGCGTTAAATGTCGCATTGGCCCACGGCTGGGCTCCTTTCGACGCGCCCCCGGGAGCCGGCCGCGCCCACAGTCTGGCCGGTGTCACAAGGAAAATCGTTAGGGCAGCGACGGCAACCTTGCCGCGCACTCATTTCCACTTGGTCACGACGAACTTGCGTCGTCCTAGCAGCACGTGGTTGGGTCTGCTGTGCCGCTGGCGAACGAGAGCGGCCGAGACCTCAGTGAGACGACAGAGCGGCAAACTTGACCCTACCCACCCTGTCCTCGCGCACGCTAAACCCACGGCCTACGAAACGATTTGGCACTCACTGTGACATCGTCACGTCACGGTTTTGCAAAAGCTACGAGATACCGTATTTCGCGCCAACACCGCAGCCGCTCTTCAGGTAAGTGGACTAAGAAATTTCTTTCTTTCAAAGAAAAAATTACGTATATTTATAGAGGTAAGCAGTGCGCGCCTTCTCAGCGAGCAACTCCCCTTCCCCCCGAGACCGGTCGGGACGGCGCAGGGGGGATGTGTGGGATGAATATGTGAGACTGAATAGACAATCTGATTTCTCATACAAACGCTCCCGGCTGCGCTCGAGAGATAAGCCCAGATCCCTTTCGCCGCGCATCCGAGCGCTCCTAAAACGAGCCGACAAAACTATGTCATGGGCAGTCGATGGTCCACTGGCTCCGCCTACGCAGCGGGCCCCTACCGCTCTACCCCTCAACGCCTGATGCGCCTTCCCTCTCTCTTTATCGCCTCATCTGCTTAACTTTTCTGTCTTCCTTCTTTTCGTCTCCACTATATTTTTTTTACCACCACTCGACATCCGTCGAGCTTCCGCGTTTTGGTCGCTCAATTAGGTGCCCAAGGCGGCGCGACGCGCGGCGCAGTGTCGCTGCTAGGCGCAGTGTGACGGTGTCAGCCCCAAGCCCGCCCCCAGGAAGCCAACGCCAACCACCCACATGACTGCAGCAGCTGCACGACGTGTACTGGCCTCACAGCCTTACGCGTGGCATATGGTGCTGCTGGCATTCCTCCACGAATGAGGTCTTTTCAGCTTACAGTTGATAAGGTTCCCAAACTATGTTATCATCGAGGGGTGCCCAACTCGAAAAAATCGTGTACACCTGATTACCAAAAAGTGATGATTACCACGGATTACCAGAGACTACCGAAGATTACTGAAGATTACCCATGATTACCAAGGGTTTCCGAAGATTACCACTGACAAAAGATTACCAGAGATTACGAAAGATTGCCATTGATTACCACAGATTCCCATTGATTACCACAGATTACCAGTGATTACCAAAGATTACCAGTGATTACCAAAGATTACCAGTGATTACCAAAGATTACCGGTGATTACCAAAGATTACCGGTGATTACCAAAGATTTTTAGGAATTTCCTTGCTAGATTACTTAGTGATTACCAAAGATTACCTTGTGATTACCAACGATTACCTGGTGATTACCAACGATTACCTAGTGATTACCATGGATTACCTAGTGATTACCATGGATTACCGGTGATTGCCATGGATTACCGGTGATTACCAAGGATTACTGGTGATTACCAAGGATTACCGGCGATTACCAATGATTACTGGCGATTACCAATGATTACCGGTGATTACCAGGGATTACCTACTCTGTGTACACCTGATTACCTTAGTTGGGCACCCCTCGGTTATCATGGAGTATATTAAGTTTGCCTGCACCCCGCCTAACTGCCAAGCAAGGACAATGTTGTTAATATCTGGATGTAAATACGCTGCTCGGAAGTAGTGAAAGTGGGGTCCACTCGCTACTCATACTGTGTCACAGAACTGCCAGTTAAAGCACTACGTTTAACGAACTACGTGTTATGAACAAAATAATCAGTATTATTTCTACGAAATTTTTAAGTATTACTTGCAATTTTGTGAGTATTACTGCTGTGTATTTAAATTCTTTGTCGCATTCCAAAATATCCGTAAGACAAGACAGCTGAGAGAGTGATCTTTATCACCCGTTTTGTATGATTTGTATGAGGAAGTTGCCCGATAAGAGGAACAAGAAGAAGGTAGCACTGAGGAGGTGGCGTGGCGTAGCACCGTCCCTCAGCAAAGCAGAACGCCGGCGACCGTACTGTGTTGTGTCGCAAGTGGATGTCGTGTGATCACAAATCAAGTTTGGAGAATTTGTAAAGAAAAATTGGGTCCATACTGGCGTAACAATCTTCTGTCAAAAATTGCTTCTGCACAGTTTGGCTTCGGAAAAGTAAGTTTATACAATCTTCTAAACCATCCCGACGTCGTTGTTTAGGTTGGTGTACGGACAAATTGCATTGGTACTATTTTAACTCTATGATAATGACTCAACTGTCGTAATAAACTTTGGTGTAGGTGGTACCAAGGTGCTAGATGCATAGGCCCGTTCTAAACTGTTTGAAATCTAACGACACGCATCCTAACCTCTGCTAGATTGTTGCCCATCTTCGGCGCTACGCCACGCCACCTCCTTAGTGCTACCTTCTTTTTGTTCCTCTTATCGGGCAACTTCCTCATAGGGCAAATTTGGGGTTTAAATTTTACCATGTATTCTGCATTATTCTCTCTCTGGTTTTTAACGTTTATTA
>NW_026267514.1:88634-90007 GCF_000697945.3 Frankliniella occidentalis | reverse complement strand
CCCGCCCCGCCCCGCCCCGCCCCGGCCCCGCCTACGGCACCCCGGCGCGGGGCGTGAGCGCCCGCCCTTCGGCAGTTTCCGCGGCCAGACCGACGTCAATAAAAGGATTGATGACCGCTCGGGGCATCCATCACCTGCTGTGAACAATCACGGGCCGACATTAGTAAAACAAGGTGTGCAAGTTATGATTTTGCACATTATATGGTGTTTAACTCAAGTTGTACTCTTGTGAGGGGTGCAAATTTTAGACGTTTGGAAAACGTTTAAAATATGCACACTTGGACACACGCTGTTCTATGCTATGAATAGGAACCATGGTGTGCAGCTGCTATACGATTTGGAAGCTTCGAAAGTTTAAACACCAATAATTGACGTATAACCTAGTTAAAAACACCACCTAGAAACACCTGTCTAGAAGATGCACACTTGAACTTAAACATCAATTGACGTGCAAAATTGCTTGTTATTTTTCAAGTAAGTGTGTTCGCCCTGGGTCCGTATCGGCGTGTCTCCAGAGAAGATGGCAGCAAATGTAATACTCGAGGCGAGGTGCCCCCCCTCCCCCCTCTTTTCCAGACCTGCTGCGGCACGGAGCGTAGCGGCAGGGTGGCCTAGCCCGACCGCCGTACAGAACAGTGCGTTGGGCTGCCAGTCTCTACGGCGCTCGCAGCGGGGCGACTCCTGCTCCAGAAGAAGCACAGATCTGCAGAAGCGAATGGCGGTCGAAAAAGGAGTCGGGACTGATTGCCATTCCTCATGCGTGTTGTTGTTGTGTTGTTCCCGGCAGGTGGCTGTCGTCGGCCTGGTGTCCGCCGTGGCCGGGGTGGAGGTCTTGGAAGCGTCAGGCCGGAGCGTGGTCCAGACCAAGTACGACGGCGCCGCCAAGAAGCAAGAGCTGGACTACAAGGTGCGCGGCCGTCAGGAGGTGACTTACTTGAACTTGTGATCGATGACATTGAATCTTGAAATATCGCGCAGGAGCCTGAATTCTGAGTCAACGCTACAGGGCTGAAGAACACTGCGCCTGCTAAAATAATTCTTCTTCTACTACATTACACCCTTTTCTTCCTTCCGCGCGGATGCCAAAATGAACCGAAATGAGATGAGGCAGTTGACAGTCCATAGCAAGACGAACATGAAACAAACCGTTCCAGTGACCGACGCGGAAGTGACCACCGCGAGTGGGCTGTCGGAGGGAGGGGAAAGGAGGGGTGTTCAGCGCCTCTTCTCCGTTCATCATTTACATCCGAGTATCGGCGGCGACCGGCCCGGGGCACTGCAGCAGGGAGTGCCGGAGGCGTGGGCCCCGGCCGCCTCCATTGTATCAGGGGTTCGGCGGTGCGGCGCTTCCGAGAGAATGGAGGGGGAGGGGG
>NW_026267514.1:82105-83829 GCF_000697945.3 Frankliniella occidentalis | reverse complement strand
CTCCCCGCGCCCCCCACGTTCTCCTGGCCGGCGGTGTGAACACGCCTGCACACATCTCGAGGAATGTTAACTACACCCGCAGCAGTTTGTTCAACTTCATTGTTAAAAAAAGAAAAAAGATATATTTTCCACGACATATGTTAAGTAACAATTTCAAATTGTATAATTTCATCGTCTCATGACACTTCGACTTGAAATTCTTCAACGAGCAGGAAAAAAAATCTGTTGTAAGTAACTTACCATACTGATCGTAAATTATTTACAGCATCATCTGCCAACCCTCATTGACAACGTTTTCATTGGGTAAAATTAAAGTGTCCTTATCGGTTCGGTTATCGAGGCCGTATTGTTTCTAGGACGAGCGAGGCTCATACAGTGACGTACATAAAGGGTGGGAGGTTTGCGTCAGGGAGTCTCCCCGTGCGCTGCACCGGTGGTGCACCCCTCCGGCCGAGGCTCCTCGTGGGCGGTGGTGCGGACCCATCGCGATGCTCCCGCCACCGCTGGAGTTTCACCGCTTATCTCCCCTGGAATTCCTCTCCGGCCGCGGTGCGAGGAAAAGCGACGCGCCACTGCATGTAATACACGTAACGCTCCGGGTGCAGCCATATTATATTGCCTCATCTTTCGTTGCAGCGCCTTGGCCCGGCCAATAAAGTATACACACAGCGTTAAAACAATTAAAGCGTTCAGCCATGGAACGGGATCATGAAAACAGCGACTCAAATTCGACTGTCGTGCTCCAATCTGCCCAGGTGCGACTAGAAATGTTAATTAGAGATTAAAGTCATTTAAAGGATTATGAAAAAAGTACGTCTGTCTTTTAAGTTCAGCCTTAGGTCTCATATCGCCTGCCAGGTAGGCAACATCTTGCATTCCCTGCAGGGTGGCCTATCTTGCGTCTCGCAGGCGCCGGGCTTCCTCAATGTGTCGAATGCTTTTGAGTAAGACGAACGGACGTACTTTCTGCACGGTCCCCTAGGTGAGAAGAGTTAGCACGCAGGTCGTGCACATCCGTTCCGAAGAAGAATGTGAGGTCGAGCCGAGCGGCTGCGCGACACCGTACGGCCAGTAAAGCCCCGGGCTTCGCGGCTGTCGCCAAACAATTAATTTTAATTTAAATTTCCTGTTATAACATCTAGTTTTAGATGTGTTATTTTAACTCCTGTTTCACTATAGGTAACGAGACGTGAGATATCGCCATTCATATGGCGGTCGGTCGAAACTTATAACTATTTGATGGTTTGACCAATCCATTCAGCGAGTTACGACTCAATTCTTTATTCATTTTACGACGCAATTCTTATTGTTTCCGCATCCTGCTGCTCGTGGACCCGAAGCGAACTAACTGGGATCGCTTTGCACCGGGACCGGCCCGGACGGGGCCCCGCACAACACACTCTTTACTTCCCTGGACCGGCAGTGCTGCCAACACAATGAGGAGTGTTATGTTTCTCACACTGCATTTCCCCTCTCATCCCCTCTCCAATAAGCTTCTCTTCTCTCTCTCTCGCTCCCGCTGTAGATGGGAGAGAGTATCGCGGAAGAGGGGAAAGGGCGGAGGGAGGGGAGGGGTGAGATCGAGAACTGGCGAACTGACTGGGGAGGAAGGGAGAGGGGGGAGGTGCTCACAATTAAACGGCATGTGCTTCTTCATATCGGAGGAACGGGAGAGGAGCCGGGGCACGGGTGGGGGTGGGGATAAAGCGATTGTGAGGGAGGGG
>NW_026267514.1:79922-82055 GCF_000697945.3 Frankliniella occidentalis | reverse complement strand
GGGGCGGGGCGGGGCGAGTTGTTGGCGCGCGCCGCTCCGTCGCAGCGAAGCGGCGTGATATCGCGTGGCGCGGCCGAGAGGTGCGTGGCCTTGGCACCCTGCGGGGACGAGTTGTTGCTGGAGGCCCTCAAGGTCATGAGGCAGTGACCACTTCAAACAAGGCCCCTTGTGGTCACTGCGTTCAAAATATCGTCACTGGAAGCAAATATGTGCTATCCTCATACCTAAATACAAAATAAAGACCTGGCCCTTTAAAGTTTCAAAACTATAAACTGTACGTATAATGAAATGGATCTTCTGTCTGATGTGCAATCTGTGCACCGCCCGTACAACTTAGTTTGATCGTTGGTTGGTGAGACTTAACATAACATAACTGTTTCTTTTGGTACGAAAGTGTCGGGAGGCTAATAACTAGACTACACGTCATTTAGACTTCTGTCCAATCAATGTTTGAAAACCATGTGACTTTGAAGTTGTTCTGGAAGAATTGGCCCAACAATAACAGTTGAAAAGGGGGAGGGGGCAGCTGCCAAGGACGCCTAAAGTGATTCGCGAATTGCAGCAAGCGATTCGTCGAAATAATCTCGCGGCATAATGGGTCCTCGAGGGTCCTAATGCGGGGCAGTACGAAGCCGCGGCGCGCCGCAGGGGGCGGTGGGATCGGGATCTTCAATGCCCGACCCTCTGATTGCCGCAAGACCACCTCTGACAAAGTTTGGACTCCATTCAAGTTTGTCAGATATATTATTAGTATAAAAGGTCCATAGATAAAGATTTTTATGGCTTTAAGACTATCCGGATCGAAGCTCTTTGACTGCACTTTTTAGTGCACTGGAAACTAAACGAAGCACCTTTTTAAGATACCAGCAGAAGACATAATTTACCGCACAACAAACTAAATTAAGAGACAATCTATAACGTTTAGTGCCCAGGAAACAAACTTTCTTAGTGTGACTACATAACAAAATGTGCACATGTTTTTCAAATATACCACAATGTTTGGTCACAGTTAAAAATATACTTGCGCGGTAAAAGTGACAGCTTCCAAATTAGAAAAAGATTGATTAATCGAGCGAAACATACTTGGTTTCCAAGCGCAGTTTTTTAGTTTAGTTGCGGTCGATGTTACGCTTCTTTTCGCCTGTTGTGCAGTGTGCAGAAGAGTCAGGGGTTAGGTCGCGTAAAGTGCCCTTTATTATTCATTTGTTGAGAAATAATGTGCTGTTTTAACGGTGAGAAAATCAAGTATGATCTCCATGTTGTTAAAAATTGTACCGATACGACTTTTTATGTGATGATATTCTTGTTCCCTAATACTACAAGAATTTCTTATAGTACTTCAAAACAGCAAATTTGTCGTCTCCTGACATTATATCATCATACAACAACAATTACGTCCTTATTGTACAACCTTTTACGTCAAGGGACGACATTGAATGTTTGAAAGCTTATGCTGCTAACAAGATAACTATAAAGGGTCTTAAAATTACGACAAAAGTTTTAACAGAACAAGATAGCCACCGCTGCAAGAGCACGACCAGGCGACTTGCTAGTTCTGATTTACAATGAACGCTTATGTTCTTATAGAGGGCAATTTTAAAGATCAACTGTTACTTAAAGTTCGTGATAAAATCCCATTCTTTTCTATCCTTGCAGAGTTTTTTTTAAATTGAGGAGTGACAACATTTCTAGAAATCATTGATGAAAGTTGAGAGGTTACACAGCCGTAGACGATGATTTTCCAACTCAGCCATTAGACTGGGAGAGAAAGAACAGCAACCACTTCCGGCTCGGTGAACTGACGATGTCTGCGAGATAATCCAATCCAAAGCTGACCTGAAGCTTTCCGTACGCTGCCATGTTGCACTGCACAGAGACACTCGGAGCACACTCACGCACGTCGACACGAGCACAAGTATGGACACACTCGCACAAAGTCACGCTGCATGCACTGAACCACCCTGACTGGGCGGCGCGTGCCGACCGCTACTACTTATAGAGGGGCTGCTGCAGCCTCCCCCGTCACGCTGGACCCAGGACCCCCCTCCCTCTTACCTTGTGTTTTTCTCGGCCGGGATGACCATCAAAAAGCCGGGCTGAGCCGGGGGAGTGTGGAGGGAGACGGGGGTGGGA
>NW_026267514.1:79348-79872 GCF_000697945.3 Frankliniella occidentalis | reverse complement strand
GAGGGGTGGTGGAGGGGTGCGAAAAGTCGTCGAGAGGAAGAGAGATGGGCGAAGGTGAAGGAGATGAGGGAAGGGGTGCACGCCACGGCGCCGCGGCACATCCCACGCTCCGGGCGATGAGCGAATAAAAGCAGAGCGCCCTCTGGAGAGAGCACCATTATTAGTGCCGAGTCGAGTCTTCTCCAGAGCAATAAGGCCATGCCCGCCCCGGTGAGTGTCGGACAGGGCAGTGCTCCGGGCCAAGCGAAATGGCAGTCGTTGAACGCGCGTTTTGTTCCGAATTAGTGCCGAGCAGTGCTTTTGGATTATGCGAGTGTGTGTGTGTATGTGTGCAAGTGTGTTTGTTTGAATAAGGTCAAAATAGTGAAACAATGTGACAAGTATCTTTGTAAATTTACAACACATTTTGTATTTATATGATTGACTAATCTGGAGTAAATTTCAGACAGGCTGTTCTTGCACTGGAAATGCAAGTGTGTGAATGTCGCTCACCTGCAGGTGAGCGACATTCCATTCGTACACTT
>NW_026267514.1:74883-79126 GCF_000697945.3 Frankliniella occidentalis | reverse complement strand
CCCCCCCCTCTCCCTCTCTGTTGGGTCTGTGGCTTGTTGTGCTAGCACCTTCCTAGACTGTTGAGGGTTTTTCTAAAAGTTTTAGGATGTTGTATTTTTTGCGGTAATAGGATTAAACACATTATTTTCCAGCAACGCTCCAGGGAAATAAGGATGCCGCTGCATTGACAATAATACCTTGCATGATCCAAATATGGTACGGACCGCAACGTACGGGCACTTCTGGAAATTGTATCGTGATTTGACAAATTTCGTCCTAAGTCATTTTTCTACACAAACTCTTCGTAATTTCTATGGAACTCAAGTGTCGTAGCCTACAGTATCACACTTCTAAGTGCGGTACCATGATAGTGTCCTGCAGTTATAAGTGTAGGTCACCATAGGACGAGGAGTGTCCGACACCTAAAGGTGCCTCTTCTAACCCAAGTGTCGGACACCCTCTGTCCGACACGGTCCGACACGTATAACTGTAGTGTGGTGTCCTACACTGCATGCTGTAGGACACGTGCTGTCACATTTGTAACTGCAATACACGTCGTTCCTATAACTGTAGAACACCACTGCACTTATAAATGTGACTGTGCGACACTGCACGACACTCTTGAGTTCCCAGAGTGAAAGTAATAAGTTCGTAAAATAATGAACAGTTTGTAACTCGGTTGTTAAACCAACAAAAACGATCCCGGACACTAGAAACCCCTGGGCACAAATTGTGAGATTAAACTCTCTGACACCATAAAATCGTGATTTTACGAATAGTTTTATTTTATACCACTACGAACAGTTTATACCGAGGTTTATACCTAACTTTGACGAAATACTTGTTATTTTTAATCATTTTTCAACATTATTGCTGGCGCAAAATTTCGCAATTCACTTTTAGTGGGGAGACTGTAAATGAAAAACGGTATACGGCGTATATTTCAGTGTTTCACCATGCATCGTTATGACGCCATGACACAGTGGTTAGACTGTCACATAAACACATGAAACAAAAAATATGCATAAAAAGCAATTTCTTTGTAATAATTTTGCAGTGTGTGGTTACCTTATTTCGCAAATACTTGTGAGCGCACCGGACATGCAGCGGGTCAGTCCCACGAGCCGCGGGGCCGAGCCAAGTGTGGCCACGTGTACGCGGTGGTCAGTTCTCACGGCCGGGTGGTGAAACACGTAGGCAGAATTCATATCGGACATGTATTAACACGGTGAGTGCAGGACGCGGGGAGAAAAATTGACCCACCCCACCCACAGGTCGGTGGTTTTGTGGAGCAGTATGTGTTATGTGTGTCACAGCCACTGAATAATTTTAGATTTGCTTTTACTGCACTAAAACACGAAGTGAACCTCGCTCTGATCGTAGACTTGCTCGGGTCGGACCTCGGCCCTGACTCTTCACCCGCTTGGGGTTGGTTGTCGAGTGGAAAAGCAATAATTCCTTTGTAATTTGCGGTAACTCAGATTGGGGTTTTAAGACTTTATTTATCAGTGTAACAACATCTTAAAAAGTCCAAAAGGCCCTAGCTCATTCCGATGTATGGATGCAGTATTTGCTGCATACATAGTCATGTACACACTATTTGCTGCTTACATAATCATGTACGCAGTATTTGCTGCATACCGGATGTAACTGAAAATGCGCGGGATTGCATACCCGCCAGGGCTGCAGGGGCCATGGCGCCTTACGGGCTAACTGGGTAGGCAAACCCGCAACACTGTTGCGCATTCTCAGTTACACCCGGTACATGTAGGTATTCAGTAAATAACGCATACATGTACACACTTGGGTTTCCAGAGTTTGCAGTGAGCTCGAACTCGAATTTTCTCCTGTTTTGTTGCTTTTACAATGTGTGCGTGAACTACACGCTTGTAATACTGTTATGAAGGCATTTCAATTTTAAATCCATGTTAGGTTGCCGACTGCGGAGGAGGAGGGAAAAAGTTGCCACGTCGTTCAGCTTGCTCTAACCTCTTCACACGGTCGTTAAGCCCCGGTGCTTTGAAGTCGACCCCTGCTCTATACCTCGGAGGCCTTCTCTTCCGTTTCACCCCAGCGAGATATGGATTCCCGTGTGCTGCGCATGAGAATGTAACGCCGGCTCTGCATAACTCTCCATTGCAATAATGCGGGTCTTTAGTTGGAGCGTTTTGGCTGAAACGACGGCTGCTCTCTTAATTAAACTGCATTTTAAATAAACAGAATTGAAATACCTTGGAACACGTGTTACTATTGTGTCCTTTCCGTTTCATCAACTTTGTAGGGAACAACACCACCTGCTGGCACGTTTCTCACACACAACCTGAAGTACCGGGTGTTTTAGAGCGGACACTGTAGTGCTACAGGATTGCATATTGGCTAGAGCCACGGGGGCTATATTTCAGTAGAAAAGCAAAGGCGCTGAAGAATGCCTCCGCAGGGGCGTTATGGAAATTTTCAATTGAGTTCATATGCGAAGGCACCAAAGAGCTCTGAAAATGCGAAAAATTAGTGTATTTGGCAGTTGTAGTGCTTTTCTAGGGGCACTAAACCTTTACTGCATTTCAAAGGAGGACTTCGCACCTTTGTTTTTCCAGTGTGGTGGTGTCTGCTCCGAAATACCCGCCGGTACACATCCATACCTCCACTTAGTTCGGGGGGATGTCCTCGTCCTCCCAGCACCTCGCAGGGCTACGCGGCGCGGTGCTGGGCGTTGCGCTGCTCTCATCGGCCCGGGCGTGTGTGAGAAACGCGTTAATGCTCGCGTTAATGTATTCACCGGGCCCGCGAAGGTTAGGCCCTTCGCAACCCCGAACGGCCGGTGGGCCCCGGGGGCCGGGCCGGGGGGCCGGGTCAGGGACCGGCACGCAACAGGGCGGGCCCGGCGGGAGAGGAGGGCTTAAGCAGGCGGGACGGCGTCTGGACGAGGATCAGAACAATGCCGAAAAACGCCGGACCTTGGGAGAAAAACAATCCTCACAACAAGTAGCTGCTGCGGCAGGCAGGCAGTCTTGCACCAGTGGGCAGCAGCCCAGGGCCCGGGCTGTCACAAGAGTTTTATATAAAATCACAGACACTCACACACACACTCACTCACGAGCGCGCGCGCTCGCACGCCTACGCCCACACCTGCACGGTACGGTTAAATATTTTCTCACACACTGAAGGTGTTAGGAAGGGCTCTAAAGGCAGCGCCTTACTGGAAAAACAAAGGTGTTCAGCCATACCTTTAAACGGTGCAAACAAAAGGGTGTAGTGTTTTTGCAAAGTCATCAAAATTACAAAATGCACTTTTTTACCCTGCTCACTGCTTTTTAGTAGCCTCTTACAGCGGCCTTTCACTCAAAATTTATATACCCAGAAAAATATGTAAGCCTGTAACAACTCTTTTTACTTGTCTATCAGGAAAACACTACAAGCATGACTACACAATGAAGCCCAAGTATATGTGCATGTCGTTACAAAACTGCAAGGTTAGCATGTGGAAGCTCACATAGCGCCTCCATCGTGGGTAGGCATGATCTTTCCTGCAAAGCATGCGTGTACTGCGGATTGGACTACCCTAAGTCTCGCAGGCGCCGAGCATCCGTCATCTGCCGAATAAATCTAAGAACACAAGGAACAATTGGATCACAGAATGAAGGCATGCCATGTCGATGGGTCTGCCTTCGAACTGTTACTGTCTCTCGCCCCGCAGTAGTGACGCCTGGATCACAGGGAGCAGCCTGTACACCATTCAGGCAGTGGTTTCTGTACGGCATGCTCGCACGTGTCGGACTCAAGGTGTTAAAGGCCCAAGAAGAAAGAACCGGGACCGACCGGGACGCAGCATTGAGGAAAATGCGCAGCAGTAGTTGTTGTTTGAGCTGATGGCCAGTGCTCACGCCCCGGCTGACAGTAATTGGAGCCCTCACCTCGCCCTGCCTCCGTTGCCGCCAAAGCTTTAGCTCTTTCAGTGTTTAGGGCCTCCAGAGGGCCCAGGGGGCGGGGGCGTCAGCCAGCAGGGCCAGGTTCTCGGCCAGTGTGCCACCAGCCGCTAACGACCCGCGTAATAAGAGGCTCGATACCCACTGCCTCCCCTCCTCCTCCTCTGTCTGTCTGTCTGTCTGTCTGTCTGTCTGTCTCTGTCTCTCTCTCTCTCTCCCTCTCCCTCTCCCTCTCTCTCTCTCTCTCTCTCTTCATTTCGCACTCCACTTCTCATTCCTCTTCTCTTTCCCTCTCCAGCCCATCGCAGCCCTGATGGAACTCCTGGACAGGGTCCGGATA
>NW_026267514.1:72246-74833 GCF_000697945.3 Frankliniella occidentalis | reverse complement strand
GATTTATCATGGAAAAGTGACCATCCAGAAAGAAGGGGGGGTGCACCACCCTTCCCCCCTCCCCGCCCCCCTCTCAGGCTGCACGGGGCCCTTGGGCCGCAAGGCCGTGGCGGAACGCTGAACCAGCTCCGCTCAACGCATCCGGTAATTCCCTCCACGGCGGTACTCCCTGCCTCGAGTTGTTGCGGAGCATGGAGTAGTGCCGCTCGTTGCGATCGATGCCTCCCAATCATATGATCGCAATAAAAGTGACAATAGTCTAGCCAACGAGCCTCTGTCAGCATAGGTGGTGCCCAACTCAAGAAAAGTAAGAAAAATGTGTACACTGGATTACCAAGCAGTAAAGATTACCAATGATAACCTGTGATTACCAAAGATTATTAATTAATACCATGTAGGATTCGTGCACTATAAATCTATGGACACTTTTGTTCCAAAAAATACACTCTAAATGGGGAAAGGGCAATTTTGTATCCAGGAGAGATGCGTTCTTAAGAACATCTCTAGCGGATGCAAATTTGTATCTGAAAAGTTACAACCTGTACCTAGACTAGGTACAAATGACTTTATTTGTGTCTCATTTAGTGTGATATGTGTGTTTGTGTGTTTGGGTGTTTGGGTGTTTGTGAACATTGTAACTAGATCTTAGTTCTAAATCTAACGAGTTACAAAAATTTGCATCCTTTGATTGGACAAATTATATTTTTATCGATGAGAGAGATGGTACATCACTTCTAAATATTTTCCATATTTTCTTTCTGTTTCATACTTTACCGTAATTTTACAATTCATAAAAACACTTAGAAATAGGTCGGCGGAAACAATTGAGTTTTTTGTACAGAATATTGGACCTGGGGTGAGTTAACTGCGTCAAAGTTAACCGGGGCGAGTTGTCTGTCATCTAGTTTACGAAAAATCAAAGTGGCCCGTGATTAACTAAAAAGGTCGTTGAAGAAGGAAACATTTTATTTGGCAATGATAACAACAGGAATGTGACCAGATCATCGTCATCGTTATGTCAGTGACTTGTGCTTTCGCGGCATTCAGTACGCATTATAAATTATTATTACTACTATTATTATCATACAAAATAACGGGGTAGCCATATTTACAGCACAACAACATTCATACCCTAGTCGCACAGCACTGTCGCCTGGCTGGTCGGTTCCCAAGAAGCGACCTCCGAGTTACCTCCTTCTATCATCTGTATAAATTATTGTAAATAGTTGTAATACTCGGGGGAGGCAACTGTTTAAGTTTAAGCATGGTCGCGGTGCCTCGCGGCACGTCGTCCTGTTCTTTTTCCTGAGGTTGGCACTATATGACATCTGTGGGCGGCAGCGGTGATTCTCTGCCACCCCCAGTTCACTTCGGAGCCCAAAACGCAGCGCTGTTTTCAGACATCTGCCACGATCGGCAGCTCTAGTAGTAGCCGTCGTACTGCGAGTAGGCTTCGTGGGGCGCGGAGGCCGCCGCCGTGTACTGGCCGTTGCTGCCGAGGAGGCCCAGGTAGCTGCCGGCCTCGTCGTACACGTCGTACTCTTGGAAGTGAGCCGGCGCGCCGATGGAGGCCTGCGTCAGGTGGGGGTGCTCCACTGTTGCGACAGAAGCATAATGTTCACGCGTGCTTGCCTTCATGAGGGTACTCCAGGGCTATGAGCGTACTTATTGGCCATGAGCGTACTCACCGATTGGGGCGGGCGCGTACGCCACGTCACTGTAGTCCGCGCCCAGGGCCGAGTAGGGCTTGTAGAGGGGCTTGGCCAGGGCCACGGGCTCGACGGCAACCACAGGCTTGGCGTGTGCTACAGGCACGGCCAGGGGTACCTAGTGGACACAAGCATCAGTCGCACGTAAACTATTTTTCGCTCCGTTCACTCTGAACGCTCTGAACCTTAATAAGAGTTCTTGTTTGAAGTTTTAAAACTTGCCCTAATTTAACTTCTCCAATTTTGAGCTGTTGTATATTATCAAGAAAGTCTGTAGTATTACGAAACTTTCCCTAAAGCCGTAACTTAAATATTTAATGAAAATGTTCTGTAATACTAGGTAAAGAATTGTTGATAATATACAGCAACACAACACTGAAAAGTTACTAGGCAAATTTTCTAGTGAAAAGTCTAGAGTGTTAGCCAACCAGACTCGATGTGGATCATCTCACCTTCAGTGCGGGCGGGTCGTGCAGGTTCGGCCCGGACTTGCTGACCACGGCGTTGAATCCGTTGATGGAGTCCGCCGTGTAGTCGACGGTGCGCACCGAGCCGTCAGGCTCCACCAGCGAGTACTGGCCCTTGACCACGTCGCCGTCGCGGGTCTCGGAGGCGTGCTTCTGGTCTCCAGTGTGCGGGTCGTTGACGCCGTACTTGAAGGCGTACCTTGGATGGCTCTGTACAGGATGTGTGCCAGAGCAAACTCAGATAAGAATCGGGTACGAGAAAAACGCCTGCTTACCTTACATTCACAACATTGGACGCTTCCATCCTCTAGCCCAAAGTTTCCTAAGTTTTCCGTTTCTTTATGGTTCAATTGTCTCGTTGACATGCTGTGGTTCACACGGCGCGCATGTCCCAAGCAGTGGGGGGGAGGG
>NW_026267514.1:59243-72196 GCF_000697945.3 Frankliniella occidentalis | reverse complement strand
GGGGGGGGTGAACTCAAAAACAAAAGTGCAAGAAATGCATTAAAAAATATACTTAACAATGCAAAGAAGTACACAGAAATACACCCAAATACACGTCAAAAATTTAAAAAGAAAAATGCAAGGGAAATAGAAGAAATACACTCGAAGCGTACACAGAAATACACGAGTTGGTTCCTCCTTGGCACACAATAGTTGTCGTAATTCAATTTAGTGTCATTGGTGTCCAATGTCAGATGCCCAATGAAACGAGAGCAAACATTGGTGCTTGTTGAATCTTCGTCCTCAACTTTGGTGTTGAGGGTGAAACTCCAACAAGAACAGATGTGCACGGATAGGCACAGACGTTCCATACAACATTGAGAAATGGTACTATTTGGGAAAGGTAGTACAAGCTTCTCCTGCCTTACTGGTCGGATGAATGTACAATGTCTATGCTCGCCCTATGGCAATTGTTCTCATCGTTATGGTCTAGAATCAGCCATCACCTTGAAACTTGGCAGCTACTATGACAGCGCGTCCAGGCGAGAGAGGATCGGCCCTCGGCCCGGCTGGTGACAGGGCCGTGTCTTGTTTCCCGGAGCAACAGCACGGCTAGCTAATCATGGCCCAGCAGCGTGTTCGCAGCATCAGACAAGGGCGGCGCGACACGCGTGCGGACGCCCAGGGGTCCGCGACCCTCACGCCTCGGCGTGACGCGAACGCTCTTGGACCCGAATCGACGGACCAGAGCGTGGACACGAAGTAAGTCGGTTCCTTGTATATTTGTACAAAGTTAACCATCTCGCGATTAACGTCTGCACTGAGAAAATGTTTTAGTCCTGGGCGCTGGACTTTTATTCCCCAAACCGAAAGTTTTTGATGCACTAAACAATTTGCTCTAAGGACAAAAGTTTTGTTGTCTATCCTCACATATTTATTGCCTCTCGCCAAAGTTTCTGATCGCGGGAACTAAATGTTAAGTTCTGGGATCAAAATACGACGCAATACACAACTGTCTTGCGTGATTTCACAAGCGCCGCAGCGCTGGTCTATCTTTGACGGAGGACCGACACAGATGCGGCATGCCACGGGGCGTTGCAAGTTTGTTTTTTCATACATCGTGTCGAGTGTTTGCAGGTGTTCAAATTAGGAGTACTCCAAAGAGTCAGACTGCAATCAGGCGATGCCATCTGGTCGTGTCGTGTTCAGAGCGCGGTGTTAATCTTTTCAATCAAACACTTGCAATTACCTCAATATTCATTGAAACACATCATCAGGCACTCGGTGTCATAAACTTGCCAGATACCAACGTGGAATTTAATCTGGTATATCTGCGCCTAGCTTGCTGCAGCGCCGCAGGCATAGGCAGCCCAACGTGCGCGGCTCATGCCTTCGCTGCCTATCTGCGCGGCGGGAGTGGGTGAGGAGGGGGCAGGCGCGGGCTACCTAACGTGTCTCTGTGGTGAGATTCGATGTGGTGGAGGGAAAAGGGTGGAGGGGGAGTAGCATCCAAAAGATACGGTGATAGAAGGAAGCGATTGGTGAGTTGATTTAATGTTTACTGATTAATGTTGCACAGGCAACGTGCGTCACACACGAGAACACGCACACGGTCACGAAAACGTTGCACAATTTAATAACTTAATTAATTAATACTTTGTAGTTTACATTGCATGTTTAGTAACAACTAAAGACACCACAAATTCACACACGCACAGAGATACATATATAACACAGTCACTCCCACGAATTGGGAAAAATATAACGTAATGAGATTTGTCCCACAAAATTCTTAGTCATTAGGAAAGTATAATTTTTCACAAAATTCACCCGGCGTATACAAAAAAAACCTACTCGTTGAAAAAATAACGAGAGCAAAAGGTTGTTTGTTGCTGTGTTGTTGATATTTTTTCTTTCCGTAGAAAGGGCTGATCTATGTACCAGCTGATCTCATGAACATCGTAAATGAAAACTTGAAAATATACTTTCAGAGAGTCACCCACCAAACGAGACACAACAACAAGCCCACGACAGGTAACTTTATCCTTTTTTTTTGTCTTAAAATTTTCTCACAACAAATACTTTTGGCTCTTTTCAAGAGTCGATTTTTGCTTGAGAATCATGATTGACTAGCATATTTCCTGCATCTTGTTTGTGCAGTACATCAGTTCTCTGAATGCCCGGTTTCTATTCTTATTGACCAAATAACCAACCAAACCCAAGCGTTAGTAGAAATTTGGTTTGGTTATGATGGCAACGCCTGGTCCACCATGTTACTACGCGGCGGCGTTGGGGTTTCGCTGGGCGACGTACTCGCGAACGCGCTCATGGGAGAGGGTCACCGAGAACTTGCGGATGGTGGGGCCCAGGCGGTTCTCGAGCTGCGCGTTGAGCGTCTGGCACTTGTTCTGGTTGTTCATGTCGCCCGACGAGCCCCACACGATGGCGCCCGCCATACCCAGGGCGCGGGGGATGGCCAGGCAGCTGCGGAGGTCATCCTGCGGGAACAACAGTACAACTCAACAGACCTCATATTGTAATATGATTCAAATTCAAATTGTGTTTCAGCGGGGGAACTTACATCAGACAAGAAGCTAGCATCGCGGTAGCGGTACCAGAAGTAGGGGTAGACGTAGTTCCGTCCCTGGGCTACTCGGAGCGCCTCTCGGAGCTTGCCAGTGATGAAGAGGAACTGGTCGTCCGAGGAGCGGCCGCTCTTGCTCAGGTACACAGAGGGGAAGAGGGCGGTGCTGGCATTGAAAAGCCACTGGATCCTACAAGAGCGAAGAAAATGCCGATCGATAACAAACATTGATTGGAAGTCAACCGAATAAAACTCCAAACGGTTGAAGTACAAGCAGAAAAATGGTTAAGAAGTTCCAATAACGGTGGGGGTACATTTAAATTTTGGGCAAACCCAACTATTCACAAGAAACCCTTATGCACTGTGCTCATAAACTCTGCAAGCCTGCAAGATTTTGTAGTGATTTACTGTTCTAATTTTTACCCTTAAAAGGATAAAGTGTGTGAAAGAAGTGATTTAACAGTTAAACTATCCATTTCATCGTTATATATAACATTATAACGTTTTTCTTCCATTTTTCTAGGATGGCAGTGCAAGTGAAACAGCTACTCACTGTGAGTTTTGGGTTCTCAGGTTGTCTGAGCAGTCAAAGTTTTCGTCGTTGTTGTTGAAGCAGTACGGGAAAGCGTAGTAGCCCCAGCGGCCGTTGGGTCGTATGCGCTGTGCCAGGAACAAGCTCTGAAGGAAGAAGGCTTTGGCTGCTTCCTCAAACCGGCGCTTCGCCTAGTTATCGGAGAAATCAAGGTATAAAAGTTCAGTAAATGCGAAATAACGGCGTTTGTTTTAAGAGAGCTGGGCAGTTCGCCATACCCTGGTCTGCAGCGTGCTGTCCGATGCAGACGGATCTCTCTGCCTCTCCACCTGCACCGAGTACGTCTGGTACGCCTTCAGGGTGCCAAAGTTCTGCCCCCAAACTGGCCTCCAGGCCTCGAAGTCGATCACGCCGAGACCTAGCAGGGTCGTGTATTGTTAAACAACAGCCAACTATCAAAGTAGTAGACCACCAAATAGTCTACGGATACGCCACGTACCATCAAAGTCGACTGGCACTTGATCCTCGATAGACTCCTGCAAGCGCTGCAGGTGAAGTGTCAAGTTGCCCTCCTGAGGAACTCCACCGTTACGGGGGAAGACAGTTCCCTGTTACAAAATTGATTATGTTCAAGCACGTGCGAGGTACCAAATTGAATTGAATTTGATTTAAGGTACAGATGTTCAAGATCCTAGGTGACACCGCACCTTGGCGACACGATGGATATTTTGGAAACTTCTCTGTTTACCAACCTAAAAATCAACAACAAAAACAGTTGTCCACCGCCAGCAAATAGGACGATTGTATCGCCACAAACCTTCCTATGAGTGGCAAACGGCAACACGTGTGGTGCCAATTGTTCCTCAGCCGTTTGTTTTTTTTGGAAAAATCAACACCTCTCTCCGTTTGAACACAGGGATTTCACAGCATTTAGCACAGTATTTTAGAATATTTTGCTCTATGATTTCATCGAATTCCACAAGATTCCATCGGATTTTACATATGCTTTTTAAAAGCATTTCAATGTAAAATGTAAGGGCAGATTCCGAATGATTTTATTCATGTTTAAGGGTGAGAAATAAGAAAGTCCAAGAAGAAGGAAGGGTAGAAAGAAACCATGTTACTCGCACTGTTACTAGGCAGCGTATAAAGATTCCAAATCATTCAAGAAATATTTGAACGCCGTTTAAAGATTGCTATGCTTTCTTACCCTTTTCTTTTTTGGACGTTTCTTGTTGCGCCCCTGCCCCTTGTTCTTTGTACATGAAATCAAGTTAATCGGTCACATTTATGTAGACTCAGTGCAACCATGAGAAAAGTAAACGTTTGCGCCACGTTAACCCCCTCTTTGTTTTCGAATCAGGACACATGGCCGCGACGGACAAATGCATGCCCATGTTGTACTCACATCGTTGTCCACGAGAGCCGGGTACAGCCCTGGATCGTACAGGATGGTGATGCTGGAGCCCCGGAACACGTCCTCGTCGTTCTGGACCACGCCATAGCGGCCCGTCAGGTTGCTGAAGGGGAACCCGTAGCGGTGGCACATGAAGGATGGCACGTTCCAGAACACTTGGTAGCCGTCTTCCTCGTCGTCGTCGGCCATGGTCGCCGTCGGAGGGAACTGTCCGTGCGGTCGCTGTGGTCCTAGGTCGATCGGCTCTGCGGAGTAGCCGTAGTTCTGGATGTTGGGAGGTGGTCGGGTGCCCGGGGGAAACTGTCCGGACGGCCGCTGGGGCCCCAAGTCGCCGTTGACGCCGGGTGGCCCATTGGGGTCGGTCCCCAAGTCCTTGTCCGGGCGAGCTGGCTGCAGCTCGTCAGCCAGCTTGTGAACGTCGACGATGTCGGCGGCGAGCGGCGTGCCGGTACCCGGGGGGAACTGTCCGGACGGTCGCTGTGGCCCCAGGTCGCCGTTGGCGCTGGGTGGCCCATTTGGGTCGGTCAGTCCCGCGGGCCTGTGTGGCCCTAAGTCCTTGTCCGCACGACCACGGCCTTGCTCCACGGCGTCAGACTGGGTCGGCGGATTGGTGCCTGGGGGAAACTGTCCGGACGGCCTCTGTGGCCCCAGGTCGCCGTTGGCTCCGGGTGGCCCGTTAGGGTCGGTCTGTCCAGCAGGCCTGTGTGGCCCCAAGTCCTTGTCTGAACGGCCACGGCTCTGCTCTGTTGGCAGGTTGTAGACGTCCACGACACTGTCGCTGGGCGGGACCTGCCCGTGAGGCCGCTGGGGTCCAAGGTCCACGCCATAGGGTGGCCCTACCCCGGGTGGGAACTGGCCGTGCGGCCGCTGGGGACCGACGTCCACCGGCGGTGAACCGTCCTGCAGGGGGTAGATGTTGCTGCAAAAGAACGGGTTAAGTTGGATTAGTCCTGTGCGAATCATTTGTTGAAATTGAATCACATTAAACCAAGCCAGACTACGACTAGAAATGTTTGCCTGGCTCGATTCCGAACATATTGACATCACCAATCGGGATGAATCTACTTTAAACCAATGAGTCCAACGTACAATCATATCAGTTTCAAAATTGCATATTTTGTTTCCTAAAGATAAAGCATGACGCATGGCGCCCAAATCAAAGATGACAATAGGCTCAAAAATAAAGACTTTTTTTGTCTTTTGTTTTATTTGGTAATTTTAGTGAAGTCGGGTCGGGCCCTCGAATTTGGGCTAGAGGAACTTTAGGGCTGCTTTAGGGGAAATTTTTCATCTCTGATCAGATGGTGCACAGCTGTGGCAAATACTAGAGGACGTCCAAGATCATAGACGTTCTGAAACGGTAATACTTTTCATGCACGTGCACGACACGCCATCCAACACGGGAGAGGTTGGCAGCATACCTCCACCGCAGGTTCGCCCTGAGGGACTGTACAGTACAGGGCGCCCGCCGGTGGACCACCGATTATGCCTTTGCATAACAGGCTATCTACCCGACTCTCAAGTTCAAGGTCAGAGCTGCGTCTCCTTTCTAGGCGCAGATTATGATAACAGCCTCCGTAACGTTACTAGCGGCTGTTACAACACTAAACTGCAGTCGGGCCCGTCAAGTATAACGCTGGGCGCCCCGGTGCGGGAGGCGGGAGGGGGAAGGGGCGATAACATTGTCACGCCGTGTCCAATTTATAGCCAGTCTTAAACGGTCGGGTGAACGTGTTTTTTCTTTGTTCTCTCTCTCTTTTCTTACCGGTTTTGTCTTGGCCGGGCGTGGCCTGGTGCAGTATGCGTCTCTGCGATAACCCGAATGCATAATCCGCAGATAACCGTTCACACTCCACCTCCACCTGCAGTCGTGGAGTTTTCCCTTTCGCGGCGGAGCGCACGTGCTAGGGCCGAGTGGTTATTGTCCTAATACCATTACCGCCTTTTCTTTACTTAACAGAGTCGACACAGTCAGTGACGCTATCATACCACATATCCACAGGTTTAAAAAAAATGTAACGGTCGCGTCTCCCAAAAAGTTTCCTCTTTTTTATGTTATTACTTTTTTCTGAAATTAAATATGTATTACCGAGAAATAAGAGCTCGCCTGTCGAAAGTATTTGACGCTTTGGAGAATAAATATGCCTCACAATCTAGGACCTAGGTGGGGAAGTGAACATGACACATGTCACTGACCCCCAACTTCCACAACATTCCTAGGTGTTGTAGATAAGAGTAAACCTCACTCATTATAATGCGTCACCGGCGATTCGCATGTTGTCTTATTCAGGGCACGCGAGCGCGGGATTCTCTCCCCCTTACCGGTGACTCAAAATTGTGACGCCTTCAGGTGGAGCAAGTTTAGAAGAAATGAGCGATATGGCTATAAAATGATGACAGTTCATAACGCGCCCGTGAGTCAGTCCGGGACCCTTCCATATCGCTTTGTGTGCGCACGGAGGGTAAGCCCCGCGTTATCTGTGCGTAAGGAGCTCCAGGCAGGTGCTTCAGCTCGAGGGAGTGTCGGCAACAACTTCACAAGTAGTAGTATGAATAAAGTTAACTCCTCCATAGAAAACTGTGGCACATGCACAGAAAATTGCGTGCTTTTCAGAAGGGTATTTATAATTAGAAACAAGTTTATATTTAAAAGCTGGAACTTGGATCCAAGAACATTTGGTACTTGAATCAAGAAGTTTTGTCTCTCTGCAAGTGAAATTGTTTCAAATCAAGTGCAAAAATACTCTGAATCCGATTGAGAGCATTTTGCTCTTGACCAAGAATCCAGCTTTCTGAGAGGAGAATATGCGCGATCCTTGGTGAGATGCATGTGAGACGTTCTTTGATTGGATATAGAGTGGACGTGGGCGCTGCACAATGAGCTCACTTCACCTGACGCCTGGCCTCTGGCCTCCCCCCACTCTCGAGTCCCGGCCCCAGGCTCGTCTGTCGTGTCCGCGAGTTTAAGACACGAGTAATTCTCAATTGTTCTGCATTTGCATCGGTCGGTGCCAAACAAGGAGCGATAGGATGTACGCTCGAGTTGCCGCGCTGTTCACCTCTTCCTGGCGAGGAAGTCCTGCTCACACGGTAACAGCGTGTGTCCTTCCCCGAAGAGAGGCGGTCACTGCGAGAGCTCCAGCAGGCGCGCCGCTGAGCTAGGCTCGTGAGCTCATCCTCACAATGCGCTCTGTGCGCGCCTCGGGCGGTTTGCGGCAGCGATGCCCAATACTCGATGAAGGTGACAATTTGCAGTAAAAACATACGGTCGGCTCGCGCCGCCTCAAGGCTGCACTGGAAAGACAAAGGTTCTAAAGTCGTGCCTTCCATGGACTGCTAAATAAATTTTCAGTTTAAAATGTCTATATAATGGCACTAAAGAACCCTAAGGTGCTAAAAACTACTGCCTTTGACAGTTTTAATGCCTTTGAAAAGGCACTCATCCTTTAGTGTACCTTTTAAAAGTAGGACTTAGCACCTTTGTTCAGTGTGGCAGTGCGGTACGCGTACGACATTTTCCATTGAATTTTTTCCAGTACTCGGTCCGACATTTTTAGAGTGCCTTTGTGCTCTCCATGTTTGCAAATATCAGTATGTGAGAAGCGAACGAAAAAGTTGACGATGCGTGTAGTAAGTGGCGGGAACAGGATGAGATCAGGGAAACAGGTGGCACATGGCCGGGTGAACTTGAACTGCCGCCGAGGGCCGCCAGAGGACCCTGCCCCCGCGTCGGGTAGCAAGGACGACGGCGAGGGGGAGGGAAGGAGGTGGGGGGACAAGATCCCGAAAGGAAGTGGCTCGTCTTCACAGTCAAAAGAGGGCCCGCGGGAAACGCTAGCGCTCTGCGCCTTGCCCTCTCGTGACCAGGATCAGGTAACACACATCACTGGAGTAGGTCACTTGCTGTGGCCCAACGCAACCCTCAGGACCTACTACATCAAGAATCCGCCCCAGGCCATGTCACCCAAAGCTCAAATAATCCCAAATTAGGAAAAGAATTGCTGGGTGGTTTATAGACGGGCTTTTGCTCTGAAACTGCACTGACGCCTACTCTGCCTACTCTGCATATAACATTTTTATTTTATACCGAAACTGATAAGAACTTTTGATTAACGTAAAGAACACAAGACTCGTCAGGGAAGTCCCCATCGCTACTCACTTGTCCACGTCGGCGGCGCGGGCGTGCGCGAGCAGGGGCAGGAGCAGGAAGAGGACAGACGCCGCGGCGGCGGTGCTGGCCGCGGGGAACGCCATGGGGCGGCGGTGGGACACTTTTTGTAGCAAGTCGGGCGCGCGCGCTGCAGTGTCCGCTCGAGGCGAGGTGGCGTGGAACTGGCCGGTCTCCTTGCCCGCCATAACATTTAAACGCGTCGCGCAGAAGCGCCGCCCCGGCCGCCCCCCTCCTCGGCAGCGCGCGCCGTGCTCCCGGGTCGTGCGTCGGCCGCGCCACGCCTCCTTACTCGACATGGCCGCGCTCGCTTCGCAATGCTTCGCAGCACATAAACGTCAACGGACGTCTTTTCGGATTCCCACAACGTGATTGACCTCTGCATTAAGACAGATTATCGACCTATGTTTTACGCTATTTTAACGAGGTACATATAGGTGTGCACCGGACAACGTGTCGCAAAACACTAGAAGCACCGTGGGAAGCTGACACCCGAGTACACTCAAAATGGAAAGGAATAATTTGTCCAAAGCAAGAAGCATCTGTGTGCACTTCTTGCAAATTACGTCCTAAAAGATGTGCACACAGACGCATCTTGCAATGGACAAAAATTGTACCATGCCATTGAAAGGGTAAAGGGAGATACGGAGGTGAGAGCTTTTATTGAGCCCACACACCCGCACTCTCGCATTGTCACTGTCGATGACGCAATCCCTGCAAAATCTGGGTGCAGTGCCTATAGAGCCTAGAGCGGTGCGAGTGATATGGCGTATAGCGAGGGGGCCGCCACTCCTGAAATCATGTGTACGCCCTCCCTGAAATCCTCCTGAAATCATTTGCAATCCACCTGCAATCATGAAATCATACGTAATCTGCCAGCAAATTTTAGTCTGAAATCCTTAGAAGGGCATGTAAAAACCGCAAGAATCACGTAAAATCCGCCGGAATCTTGTGAAATCCGCCGAAATCCGGTAAAATCCGCTGAAATCATCTGTAATCCTTCAAATCAGACATAATCTGCCGGCAGGTTTTAGCGTGAAATCTTCTAAAATAATATGCGAAATCCGTGAAATCATGTGAAATCACGCAATCTTTGCAATCATGTGTACATCCAAAGAGAGAGTGGTGGCCCCCTCGGCGTATAGTTCTGATTTTGTCGGATTTATTTCTATACAGGCGTGGTTTTAATGGGGATGGCGAAGGGTTGGTCCCACCCCCTTCCCCGGTCGCCCAAATCACCCCCTAGGGTAGGTGGGCATTTTCCCCTACGAAACCCCTGAAAGTAGGCAACCCACAGTCAAACAGACATAAAACCTCACCTGTTTCTACGCAACAGTAAAGGTTTTTGTAGGATTACAAAGTTGTCGTTCGACACAAAACTAATTGTCACAGGCTTCAGCGCCTGCGAAACTCAGGATAGGCCAACCCGCAGTACACGCATGCACTGGGGGCAAGATGTTGCCTACCCATCAGGTTCTACGGAGTGCTTGGATCGCAAAGGCACACCAAACTAAGTAAAAATCAAAGTGATTGGACTTCAATAAAACCATAAAAAACTGGACTGGCTGAACTTGATAGTTTCGTAATGGCAAATATGGGGGGCGTGCTTCCTGAACGATCCCTCACAGCACGAGTCGAAAATTTCAGTTAAAGAACAAGTTTATTACTTAGCACAAAATGAAATTTGTGTTCTATATATTTTTGTTTATTTCGCTCACAACATAGGCCTGAAGCATTCCGGTAAAGTTCCAAAGAAAAATTTAGGGAACCTGAGCCACGTCCTCGGCTGGGCTGACAAGGGAACTCATCTAAGTGTTAGTCCCCGATTTTGTTCCGCCTTGGAGGTTTTGTTTAGTGACCGTATTCGAAACGATTGGCAATGAAAATTCGTGCCCAATTTCATATTTATATTTATAGGGGAAATCCATTTTCTCTAGAAATGACTAAAAAATGCATTTTTCCTGAAAAAAACAAAAATGACCGGAAGTTTGTATTTGTATTCGGCCTTAAATCGACATTTTAAAACTGAATACATACAAGCTGTGAATAATTTTTGGGTTTTTCAGAAAAATGCTTTTTTTAGTCATTTTTGGAGAAAGTGGATTTCCCCTATAAATTTAAATATGAAATTGGGCACGAATTTTCATTGCCAATCGTTTTGTATACGTTCACCCTACAAAACCCCCAAGGCGGAACAATATCGGGGATTAACACTTAGATGAGTTCCCTTGTGAGGTACCCCCCACTCGAAAGTTCGGGGAAGCCACGGGTCCAGGAATTCAAATCAGCTGCTATCTTAAAGAACTCTTTGCCACCTGAAGCTGAGATCAGCGTCAGCTCGGCACTCCTAAACAGTCGCTCGCTGCTCGGCTGCACCAACACGGCACCCGACGCGATGCGGTGGATGTGGTCCAACCATCGGACGGCTCCGGCTGGACCAAACACTTTGGGACAAAGTGTGGCATAATTGCGGTCCGGCCGGCTAGGCAAAGTGTCTTCTCCGGGGGCGGGTCGGTCCGACGCTGCTGCCATATGCTTCACTGCGTCGGAAGTGAGGTAAAGGACCCCGAACGGCAGGACACGCTTCGTCCGCACCGTCCATCACTTACAGGACAGAGTTTGCACCCCACCTCGCCCCGCCTCGCCTCTCCCCATCACGCCCCGCCACGCCACGCCAAGTAGTTCACCTTGCTGCCTCTGGGCGGTCCCTCCGGTTCCCTCCAGTTCCGGCGGCGCGGGGAGGATTCCCCGACGCTCACCGCTCCGCTTTACATGGAAAAGAGTACTGCGCCCTTCGGTGTCCAGTTGGCATGGACACACTCAGAAAAAGCGTTCTGTCCACGGAACGGAATAAGAGCGTCAAAGGAAGTCATAACCAACTTTGATCATGGCGATTGGATGATCTCGTCATGTAGATTGGTGTGTGATCGGTTTGATGATATTTTTGTTGCATCCACAACTATGTTGCATGCACAAATTTTTATGAATGATTGTGTACAAAGTGTGCATAATTATGCACACTGTTCGCACATACAATTATGCATAATATTATTATGGCTGTATAAAATTCTGCAAGTTTTAGGCACAACAAAGTGCATGAGGATTTAGTGTGCATAAATTACAATTAATTCAAATTTCTGATTAAACATTATTTTTTTAGCTCTACAAAGTAAATTGTGTTCTTTACAAGTTTGTTTTCGTTCTGCTGACAAATGGATTTTCTGCTCGAAAAAAAAAGAGTTAGCCAAAATAACTAAGGCTACTAATGGCCTTAGATCACAATATTAGCTTGCTTTTATTGTTATTGCTAATTTTTTAGCTCTCTTAGCTAGTAATTTGCTGGGCGAGCCAATATTAGCCATATTAGCGAATGCACTAGCCAATTTAGCTGATGCCTGTTTTTCCGCGTGAGTGCAGGACAAGACCGCGATCGCGAGACGGAGTGAAAGCGAGTGCCTGAGCCTGAGAGTGAGGTGAGTGCGAGAGCGGGTAGGGATCGTCACACGAATGGCGCGTGTCTGTCGCACATATAGCAGAGCTCTACGACACCTCAACAACGGTTCCGAGTACCGAATGGATGACAACCATATCACCGCGTCCGCGGAAATGAGACGCACTGCACAGGCGCCGCAGCCGCAAAAGCGCGCAAAAGCGCGCAAAAGTCGCGCGAGAGCAAAGAGGTGGAGGTGCGGGCGTGATCGTCGTGATGTCACAGTGAGCGGCACCGGGAGATGAAAGTGAAAGGAGGGGGACGCGGAGCAAATAGGGAAGCCAGGAGTCGGCGACGCGGACGCGGCCCGCCAGCCGGCCCCGCAGCGGCGCACGCGGGTGAGAGCGAGAGCGGCGCGGGCCGAGGGAGAGAGAGGCCAGCCTGTGTTTGCCGCCCGGGGACGCAGCCGCTGCGGGTCGCGCGGGAATCCCACGGCCAAGGTCGCGGGCCCCCGGCACAGCAGCGCGCGGCGCGCACATGTCGGATGGTGTGGTCATTCCCTCCGGGAGGAGGGCGGGGTGCCGGGGGGAGGAGGGGGGAGGGAAGGCGCGCGGGCTACATGTGCCTCTATAGAGACCCCGACCGCCCGCGACTGCCCGTGTGAGTGTGTATTGGGCACCGGCGGAAACCCGCTCGGCGGTGTTTCCACATCGTTCGGTTATTCCTTCCCCAGAATCCTTCATTGCCAAGGCGGGGCGGCGGCGGGCGGCGGGCGGCGGGCGGTGGACGAGGCAGGTCGACGGGTGCGTAACGGGGTGCTTTGGCGCTGGGAATACGGCTCTT
>NW_026267514.1:51491-58916 GCF_000697945.3 Frankliniella occidentalis | reverse complement strand
GGCGGGGCGTGGCGGGGCAAGGGTGCTACCTCGTACGGCCGGGGCATTTGGAGTGGAACATCTCGACACGCCGGGGCCCCGCCCGGGCGCCGCCCCGCGCGACAAGGCCGCCGGCACACTGCCCCCGCGGGGCCCGACAAGCATCCTGGTCACGGCACCCACCATGTCCTGCACTTTAGAGCCCCGTCCTGCTCGGGTCGCGATAGTGCGGCGTAGTCTCCTCGGCGCGGCCGCCTATCCCCATCGCTCCCTCACTCACTCGCTCGACCGGCCCCACGGGGGTGACAGAGACAGCAAATCTGTGGGGCAAACTGCACTCCTTATGTCGGGTAAGTGCGTGCATATCACACCTACCGTCCTGCCCCTCCTTTCAGAAACGAGTTACAACTTTCGACAACATTTTTTCAAATATACTGCGTGCCTGTGCCGCCTGCAGGTGGGTGAGCGTCGGGGCTCGCTTGTCATGGGCAGTGATCAGTATGGGATCATTCTAAAAGTACGTCCGTCATTCGTGGTTCCAAAACTGACAGGTTCAGCCTACGACGCAACCCCGTTGGCGCCTGATAGGTAGGCAACACTATTGCCTGCCGTGCATGCGCGTACTGCGGGTTGGCCTACTCTGAGTCTCGCAGGCGCTGAGCTCCCGTTATTTTGCCGAATGAATCGGAGGAAACGGGACTATCCCTATGACTTCTCAATTTAGTGCCGAAAACGAATCCATAAAACATTTCAACGGTATTTTCAGAATTCGCTCGGCAATAAAAATTTCATTGAAGAATAATTAGTTCTATCATGACGTCAAAGTGAATTTTCGAAAACAAATATTTGGTTTGTCGAAATTGACTACAGAAGAACCTCTATACTTGGCACCTTCGAGGTTTTACTGTGGTAACTACTTTTCGTTTTCCCTTATTCACCGGTGGATTCACTTACCGAATGTCATTGGACAGCTCTTCGAGATCCTCAAGCGCCGTTGGCTGCAACGTCCCCAGGTCGGTGTCGGCCAGAGGAGGAAAGGAGTTGTCCTCGTCAGCCACCACCACGTAAGCCGCGCCCGCTGTGCGCCCCGGCCCCTCTCTGCGTATAATGTCGTTCTGCTCGTCCGTCAGAGAATTACTTTGCAAAGCATATTTGATCGCATTTTCTCCATGTTGCTCGCGATTCTTAACTTGCTCCCCTTTCTTGTGGGCATGCCCGCTGTTCTCGGCCGATTGGAGGATAGTCTTGGTTGTCTGTCGTTCAGCCTCTGCTGAAGGGACCGGGCCCGGATTTGTTTCGGCTCGCAATCTGTGCAGCGAGGTCTGCTGCTCCGAGCTGCAGGAGGCGACCGAAGGGCGGGTCTCTCCTGCCAATCGGTGCGGATACTGCTGCGGACTCCAAGCCCAAGCGCGCGGCGGGCGCGGAGGCCAAGAAGTCGACCCCGCGGTCCACGGCGGCGACCTGCCGGGCACCACCGGGGGCAAGGCAAGCATGATCACGACGGGGGCGGGAGGGCCGGCGCCGAGCTGGGCGTCCTGGAGCGGGCCGGCGGCGGTCCAGTAGAGGGAGTAGAGCATCCAGTGCGGGGGCCACATGCTGGCGGACGCGGAGCAGCCCGGGCTGCGCTACGCGGGGTGCGGACTGGACTGGGCTATCCCAGCAGCCCGCACCGTCCCCCAACGTCCAGCCAGATGAGCCAGAGCAGCGCTCGGCTCGCGAGGCGCGAGGTGCATCGCACTCTCGCAAACAACCCTTCGGGCGCACGGCGCGCGGATGTGTCCGTCCTTGTCGGAACCTCGCCGATATCCATCGGAGAAAGAGAGAGGGAGAGAGTGGCCATTCCCTGATGTTTGCTTACCTCTTGGTTTACTCTTGGGCTCGGCATGGCCCGTAGAAAGTGGGCTCCTCGCTGATACAGCACCCTACCGGCCCCACCCCCTCCTCCTTTCTTTTTAAGATCCAGTTGTTTATAAACATCAGCCTAGCAGGCATATAACTCCCTACCCCCTCGTTAACGGTCCCTATGCCAAAACACTAAAATGCGTGCGGAGCTTTTACGTAGGGATTGTCACCGAAACACTGAAGGGAAAACAATCGGGGAAATGAAAACCCGCAGGTACCGTGAAACAGGGTAGTTAGGACCATCCAAGTGTAATGTGGACCACCCTCTTACCGCTGCTGTACAGCGCACTGTCTAAACTGGTATAAAACTAGAAGCCGAATCATTGGCTAAAACAGTCAAGTTTATGGTAGTCGCCAACAAAGTGCGGCAGCAGTCATGCAGTACCGACAAGACGGTGGTCGACATTACCCCCCCCCCCTCCCTGATGGTCCAAATTAGCTCGTTCGTTTTACGGTTCCAGTCGTCAGCTGAAGATGCTACGCCTGCAAAGCGGCGCACTGCGGCAACTGTCGTGCGGGGTGCGGCGGCGCACAATCCACTCGTCCTGCCAATAACCGACCCAGCATTATTCGCCCGTCAGGACGACGAACAGCTGTGTTGTGATGCTGTCTGCTAATGTTGTGACGTTTAGGCTGATTGACGTTTGCTCTTTTCTTTTAGAAATGCTTTTCCTCTAATAACCTACCGTTCAAGTTCGGAATTGAAACAGAAAAGCTTTGCAATACTGACAAACTCGACCGAATCGATCGATTGTTTTTGGCTCTTTCGTGTGATTTTTGAAAGGAGCATGTTACGATTCGTCGTTGAACCTGAGCTTCCCAGTTAATCTTAAATCTCTCTCTGGACCCCAATCGATTCAGTTTTCAATTAAAAAGCCAGTTCGAACATGGCAGGCTGGCTGGATATGCTTGCCCCCGGAGCGGGGGGTATACTAAGAAATATCTTCAACCCTGAGTCTAACCCTAACAAAGTTTTGGAGGTGAAACAGGATCGGTACAGCCACCGTCAAATAAGATGCAGAGAGGATGCTATCGTCTTGTACGAACTAACTGATAATAAGTATGAAATTGTTATGAACAGACCGACAACCGAATCAATGAACAAGGCTTTCAGGTTAGTGCGCTCAGTACGCTGTGTGTCGTCTTGCCAGCGTAAATTGTATTTTTACCTCTCAGGATGTTTAATCTGTGTATTTTTACAGTTTATTTCGTACTGAAAACTTAGTAACCGCTGAAAACAAATTCATCCAGCTCAAAGACAAAATTCCAGTAATTGTAGATGTTGCTAAAGAGGTAAGTAACTGTTGATCTTAGTAGGCATGTTCCAGTCCAGTTTTCCCTCTTCTTAAAAACAGATCTTATCATTTTACAGACATGTTATCCAGCTATGCTCCAGAAAATGTGTGATTCACTTGAGTTTAATCCAGGATGGTCAGTTGCACATTTGGCAGCACATTTTGATTTACACACCACTTTCAACTCTGATGCTATCTCCAAGTATGTTTCTGTTCAGTGAAAATGAGATGCTATTATTTTGTCTGTAGTTGAAACACAACTCTATGCACATTAAGTAAATGCTAATATTGCTTTTGTTCTAGATTTATTGATTCTTCAGACCCTAATACTGGTCTTTCTCCTTTACTTGTCGCAATTCAATCACAAAACTTCCTCAGCGTTAGAGCCCTTATCGGTAGAAATGTTTCGCTAGAACATTTAGACCATGATGCCAATTCAGTGTTTCACTATGCTGCCAGTACTAACAAGGATATTATAAATGTATGTACTGTTGTGTCTAATGATTATTGGTCTGTCGGTTGGCGTCTATTGGCGTGTCGATTTTAGTCAATGTGCTTTCTTCTTCTTTGAAAATAATTTGTTCTTTCCTTTGCAGCTCTTGACCATTAAAGACCGACTCAAGTGCTTAAACTATCGCAACTCCAAGGGCCATACTCCTCTCCATATGGCATGTCTTGCTGATAAGCCAGAATGTGTTAAGGCACTTCTTTTAGCTGGAGCAGATTGCAACATTTCTGCAGACACTGGCAACTTTTTGGATTCTGGAAAAACTTCAAGACAACCAGGCCTTGTTGGTAACTTTGTTGAAGTGAATTCACATCAACTTTATGCTCAAGATATGAAATATGGTGGCACTCCGTTACATTGGTCATGTTCCAGAGAAGTTATAGATACATTGTTGGATATGAACTGTCACATCAATGCCCTCAATTTTGATGGGCGGTCAGCTTTGCACATCATGGTGTGTATAAACTATTTTGTTTGAATAGGCCTGTTCTTTATTAACATTTTCTTGTCAACCAGTTTCTTGATTTTCAATTGTTGTCTAATATTTGCAAATTATCATATGTCACAGGTGCTACGATCACGTTTGGAATGTGTTATGGCACTTTTATGCAGAGGTGCTGAAATCAATATTGGAGATTCTGATGGTAATACTCCTTTACACTTGGCAATCTTAGCACTCAATGTACCAATTGTTCAAGCATTGACAGTGTTTGAAGCTGATCTGCAGTACAGGTAAGTTAAATTTTAAAGTTTTTCACTTGTAAATTTTAACTACTGTTTTTGATATCTTATCAACTAGACCTTTGATTTGTTGTTTTCTTTTGCTAAGGAACCATGCTGGTGCAACGGCCCGTCATCTTGTACCAGCTGACCCAACATCAGTAGAGGGAAGAATATTGCTTCATGTGCTCCATTCTGTTGGTGCAGAGAGATGCAGTATAGATATGGCAGGCTGCTCTGAAGGTTGTGCTTACAATGGCAGCTATAATGGTGATGCACCACCCCCTCCTCCTCTTGGTTGCACTAGAGATACTCTGAATCAAATGCTCTTTACTTATGCTATGGATCTAGCATCCAGCCGCAATTCCCAAAAGTTGGTGGTCTGTTTTTTGTTAAATTGCGTAAAATTATTATTTTTCTGTTTTTAATCTTATTGATGTTCCCTTTGTTCTTGAAGGAAGCGTTGCAATGTATTGTGCCTTGACGGCGGAGGTGTTCGTGGACTGGTACTTATCATCCTGTTAATGGAGTTAGAAAAGGCAGTTGGAGAACCAATCCTCCACTGCTTTGATTGGGTAGCTGGCACCTCAACTGGGGGTATTCTTGCTTTAGGTTTAGCTGTTGGTGAGTATTTTTTGGTAACCACTTCAATCAATTGCTTATTTACATATTTAAGTATTGCCCCAAATTTTTCAGGAAAATCGTTACACGAATGCCTCTGTTTGTATTTTCGAATGAAGGACATAACATTTGTTGGTAAGCGGCCTTATGCTAGTGAACCATTGGAAAAGCTTTTGAAAGAAATATATGGTCCTGATACTGTCATGACTGAAGTGAGCCATCCTAAGTAAGTAAACATTATCTTACAATTTCAGAACTATATATATCAGGATGATTAATATTTTGTTGTTGCTGGGTTTTTTTAAAAATTGCCAATCAAACATTTTATTTTTGTAGATTGGTAATTACTGGTTTGTTGGCGGATAGAAAGCCTGTGGACCTTCACATTTTTCGTAATTATATGTCACCCAATGAAATTCTGAATAAAGATGAGTATGCCAACTGTAAGTTTGTGAGGCCCACTCATTTCACAGAACAGTTGATGTGGAGGGCAGCACGTGCATCCGGAGCTGCTCCAACGTTTTTCAGGTTTGTTTAAATTTGAAGCATTTGACTAACTAGTTACATTGTCTCTCCAGTTTATTTTTGATAAATTAATTGAAAACAATATTTTTACAGTGCATTTGGCCGGTTCCTAGATGGAGGGCTTATTTCAAACAACCCTACTCTTGACTGCTTAACAGAAATTCATGAATACAATTTAGCCATGAAAACGATGGATCCAGAATATGAGGTTGCTCCAGCAACATTAGTTGTTTCTCTTGGAACAGGAGATATTCCAGTTACTGATGTATGTAACATCAGTTATTTCCCATTTTTACTGAATTTATTTTTATTTTTCTGAAAAAAAAAATCATAATACTACTTGTTTCTGTTTTTTACATAAAGCTCAAGGAAATTGATGTCCAGCGTCCTGATAGTTTTCTTGGTGCTACTAAACTAGTTTTTGGTATAGCTCAACTAGGCACACTTATTATTGATCAGGTATGTGTGGACATTTTGGTGAAGTTCATTATATCTACATTATTAGCAGAGCACAGTACCCCAAGGGAAAATCTCGTCTCATCCACGTGGACTCTATGGTCAATTTCTATTTATCTATGTGAACGTGATTACGTTATTTCTACCTCAAGTCGACGGAATTACAAAGATTCACATGTAGTCAGCGTCGCATCTACGTGGATAGGGTTACGTGGACGTCATTTCCCATGGGGTAAATACAGTATGTACTGACCTTAAAATTATGGTTGAAAAATTGCAGGCCACTCAAAGTTCAGGAAGAGTAGTAGACAGAGCTCGGTCATGGTGCTCTATGATTGGTGTTCCATTTTACCGATTTTCCCCTCAACTCAGTGAAGAAATTGACATCAATGAAAAGAGTGATGAGAAACTAGTTCGTATGGTGTGGGAGTGCAAAGCATACATGGTCAGCCAGCGTAGTTCTGTGAATGAACTAGCAGCAATGCTAAAAAGTGGATAAGGTGGTGAGTGTATTAATCCTCAAATCTTGATATTATTCTGTAATCATATCCGTATCATTCATTTTAGCTTATCAAGTTTTAAAAAATGTTAATGAATTTCGATCTGAAATTTATGGCAAGGCCATTTTTAGTCTTCTGTAATTTAGTGAATATAATCCTCCAATATTGCTTGGATTCCTCATATTTAAAGGGAACTTGCCATTTTTATCTCATATACAAATATTTGCCACCAACCTGTAGGTCGGCACCGATAGACCTAAAATTAATGTGATTATTCTTCTTGTCATCTTCTAGTCTAATAAAGTATGTGGAAGTCGAGCCATGTTGATGCCTAATGTAATACCCAAATGGATGTGCCTCTCACCAGTCTGGAGCACAGGTAATGGAATGCCTTATTGCACGGTCCACACGTTGCCGCTGTCCGCGAGACACGTCCGGAGCGCCTCCTGGGCGAGATGCACGCCGCGCACGGGGGCCCTGGTGAGGACGTGCATCTCGTCGAGGAAGCGACACAGCCAGGGCAGCGCCGCCTTGGGCTCGTCCCGCTCCATGGCCTCCAGGGCGGCGTCGAAGTCCGCGCGCGCCGACTGCAGTCGGGTCCGCACCTTGTCCAGGTCGACGGCGACGGCACAGCGGGGGCACTTGGCGTTCCCCACCACGTCCTGCGGCCGCGGCGCTCGCATCGTCTGCTGACAGCCCGCTGCGGGGCACCTGTGCGACGGAGCGAGGGTGTAGGTCCGAGGCGCAGCACTTGATTAGAAGGAATGCGGTTGTCTGGGGTTGCCAAAAGGACTGCAATCATGTCTCTTTCGTCTTGTTAATATTTTATCAAAAGTGATTAAGCTCGTAGGCCCCAATTCTCACCTACCAATTCTAATCATATCTTTTTACTTTGATCACAATTTTAGAGCTGGAGGGG
>NW_026267514.1:39022-43221 GCF_000697945.3 Frankliniella occidentalis | reverse complement strand
TACTTTTGAACTAATTGACATAACGAAATGCGGTTTTCGCTGATCGATAGCCCTTGGTTTCCTCTATCCGACGCACTTCATAACTCGAAATTTTCAAAAAACATAGTTACGACGCTATACGGCGGCCTGCTGAACTCCGTGTTTGTACCGAGCCCCAGGGAACTGCGTGTTTATACGGAGCCTCCACGAACTCCGTGTGTATAGGTTTTAAGTGTCGAGGTAACTCGCGCTTAGGTACACGTTGTAGATCCCTCTGAGGTAGCGCCTTCTGCATAGGCAACCACGTTTACATCTCGCCGTGCCAGGCGGGTATCAACGCCTTGCACTGTCCTCTAGAGCCTCCCCCCCCTACCCCCTCTTAGCATGTCCCCGGCTTGCCGCGGGGACGTGATCATCTGGCTTCGTCCTCACCACCACTCGATCGTGTTGAAGGACAAGCACGGCACGCAGCTGGTCAGAGGAGTCGCCCCCACCTCGGGGTAGGCAGCCGTCAAAGGAGCTGCCCGCCGCCGTCGCGTGCACCAGAGCGAGCATGCCCCGGAACGGGCGGTGGACCCGGCGGCCAACGCGAAGGCCTCGTCGGGGAGCTCCCAGTCCCCAGCCACTGCGATGGCCGCCGCGGCCCACCTCATCGGGGACCGTGAGGGTTGGCGGCCGAGCGTACCGCGAGTCGTCGCAGAGCTCCAGGACGCCGGGTGGGCGCACTCCGGCCCCAGAGCGGCCATGCCGCGATGGGCGCCGTAGCCCAGCTCAGCAGGGGCGTTGCGCGGGCGGCGCGCCGCGCGTCGACGCGGGCCTCGCGGACCGCCGCCGCCCCGTGCACCGGGGCGGCCAGCAGGCCGCGCCGGCCATCCGACGTCACCGAGGTGACGGGGACTGACAGCACGACGGACGGTGGACACGACGGCCAACCCAAAGGTTCCTGAACGATGTCGGAAAGGGGGGGGGGGGGCAGTCTGGGCGCACCCCGGCCCCCGCAGAGCCCAGCACACCGTGCGTTGCCACGGACCTCCCTGACGTTGAGCTGGCAATGCCGCGGAGGCTACGGCACCCATCGCGGCATGGCCGCTCTGGGGCCGGAGTGCGCCCACCCAGCGTCCTGGAGCTCCGCGACGACTCGCGGTACGCTCGGCCGCCAACCCTCACCGTCCCCGATGAGGTGGGCCGCGGCGGCCATCGCAGTAGCTGGGGACTGGGAGCTCCCCGACGAGGCCTTCGCGTTGGCCGCCGGGTCCACCGCCCGTTCCGGGGCATGCTCGCTCTGGTGCACGCGACGGCGGCGGGCAGCTCCTTTGACGGCTGCCTAACTTTTAGCATGGACCGCCAGTTCGTGTCGTTCGGCTTCTGGTTGAAAACGACGTCCCCGGCGTTGTCGGGTCGGACTGGATGATGGTCTAGTAGGCCGTCTGGACGATCACATGAAGTCGTACGGACAAGCTCCGATGACGGGATGAAAGGTCATACGAGAATTGGTCCACAACAGTGCACCACCCGGCGGGGTCCCTACTCTAAAACATTTGAAAAGAAAACAACAATAACTCTCTATTATTTTTAAACATTAGCGTTACTTTAATCATTTTTCTTGTACTCCCTGCTCAAGACAACTGTGTGCAGGCATCTCAAACATTTCCACGATGAAGACTGCTTGCCTCTAATTCTTGCATATTCTTAACGCAACCCACGAGAAAATTACTCGCTAACAATAACGTAATAATTACAACTACAATTATGATAATCTCAAAAGAACATTAAGTGCATTTGCACGTCCATTGAAAGGAAGTTATTCCCATCTGCAGAACAGATACATTGAATTCTTATAAATAAAGCCGTCTCGTGAGCTAGGAGGTAATTCTTATGGCTCTCACTTTAAAAGGAATATGAGTGTTTGAACACTGCAACTGGCTGCTATCTCTAGATTTCGAGCGAAACTTGTAAACTAGTCTCTAAATTTAAAATTAAGTCCATTCTAGGACCGAGCAACGGTCTAGCAAACAATCCTCGCAGATTGACAAACGATTTCCTTGAAATTTTGAATAGGCAAATTTAATTCAAAAGAAGCAAGAATAACAAAAATGATAAAGGAAATGACAACAATTTTTCGGCCTTGCGGTGCCGATCTAAAATTTCTCCTAGCGCAAAGACAAGTCACATTTTGAGACAAATATCTTGTCGCAAAATGGTACTGTTTCTGCAAAGAAAACAAGATTAGACATCATGGTTACACAATGGTAATGGCACAACAACTCCACGGAGGAAGAAAGAAAACGAAAACAGAAGAAAAGATAAGAATCCTATTTGACCGAAATCAATACTTTCTAAACTTTTCCCCTGTACTTCAGAGTACTTCCCTTATAAATGCCTGGTAACCATAGTCTAAATAGATCTTGCAAAACGGCAAGATAAAAAAACGAAACCTCTCTATTTCATTCCTACCACAACTAATCTAAATGCTAACGTCTGAGTGGCACTCAAGTCAAGCTCCATATTCTGCAATTTATTAATTTCCACGAAAATCTAGAAAAAAACTTTTACTTTTATATTTCTATACTAATTCAATCTTGAATTGACATAATTTGGCGTGAACCTATGGCGGGCAATAGTTTCTCATAGAGGCTTCGTAATCGTCTGATTCGATTACTTTCTCATATCATAACGTCATTGATTCATTTTTGTATTTTTTTTTTATATATAACCGGTGAAATCCGAGTAATTCTTCCTTGAATGACAATAATATTATCATTGTCACTCCCAGAACTTCTCGTCGAGCCCAAAAAGTCTGTTCGATAGTAATTGAAATTTGAGTCATTTTTTTTCTTTTGAACAGGCAATGTCCGAGTTGTCCTTCCTTGAATGGCTTAAGTCATTCCCAGAACTTCTCGTCTAGCCCTAAAAGTCTACCAACAGCACTTGACGTTTTCATTTTCTCCTTCAACCGGTAATGGCCGAGTGTCCTTCCTTGAATGGCGTAGCAACACATTCCCAGGACTTCTCGTTTTATTTATTCCAAGATCCAAATATTTTAGTAAACCCGTACAACCGCATTTATAAAGTCACGCAGTCACCACAGTAAACCCAAGTAGCCGTTGCTTTTCGGGCTCTGCAATTCTGCGCGTCTTGCACGGTATCTTCGTGTACGATTCTGCATTCAGGAATCAACAGGTCTTAACAATATGGTCAGTTAACCGCAGCTAACAGCCGGCCGTAGCCATATATCATGAGTTTCATTTTCTTCTCAATATTCATATAAACCTTTATCCGGGTATCCGCCTTGGAATAGTTCTTACGTATCGTAAGAATTGAAACTATCCCGAGATTCCCCGTCGAGCTCGAAAAGTGTGGAATACGCACACACCCGATTCATTATTTCAATTTAATATCCTCTATCAACTTAACGGAGCGCTCCTTTTAAATGAAAATATATTCACACTGGTCAGAACATTACAACTCCCCGTCCTTACGCTACCTCGAACTATTTGGCCAAAATAGTCCCCTCCAAATTCTATTAAAAATACAGTTGAAAAGTTCTGATCAGCTAACCTATATTCATTTGTTGATAGTCCTTTATTTCTTTCAATATCATTTCTGTATTTCTATTCCGTTACAAATCTCTCGTTTGTATATATATTGCCTGTGTTCCTACTTTCTTCTTTATTCGCAGGTCAGCGCCCTCCGTCCGATCACTGCTGCTGCTACTGCTGCGCGCAAGTGAATCGAAATCTAACCTCTGCACTGCCACTGCAGAGGGGATGGTGCCTGTACCTCGATCAATATTTTCAGTAAAATTAGTACTTCCTATAGCCTGGTTCCCATTTCTCAAATCTTTTTAACAAGCTATCTGTCACTGACGTTATGATGGCATTCAATGCTTGGTTACCTCGTTGCCCTTCTCATAAGCCCTTCAATCCTGTACTTCAGGTTTTTTCCTTATTGAAATCCTTAAACCTCAAGACGATAGTTATGCAGTTTCCCTTTTAAAAACAATCAAACGACAAAACACTACTCTCCGGACCTAAAATTCCTTCGCTCATGCGACAATAATGCGGAAACATTATCTATTATTCATTACTTATGCCAATGAAAGGTACACGTTTCAGTCAGTACGACTGTAACTAAGTGGCAATTTCTACAGAACCTTCGTTCAACAAATTCCTGTACTTATTTCCTGCGTACCTCATAATCGGCAATATGCTACTTGCCTA
>NW_026267514.1:31443-33842 GCF_000697945.3 Frankliniella occidentalis | reverse complement strand
CCAAAACGCTTGATTTTAAAACGAAATTTGGCTTTTTGGGGTATAAGGAGTTAAGGAACGCCCATTCTGCGGCCGGAATCGGATTCCTGTGATCATTTTACGTCCCGGACCATGCCCGATCGCCTCCTGGAGCGTCCTGGCTTCGACAGGGAACGTTTTTACGATATTTCAATGAAAAACCCTAAAAAAACTTTAAATGCCCATAACTTCTGAACCGTTTGAGCTACAGCGCTCCAAAAAATCAGGAGAACGTTTCTTGATATGGACTATTTTTAGGGGAAAAAAAATAATTTTTCCCGAGGGGTCACTTTTATTTAAATAAATCTAGTTTGGAATGCCCCACGTGGCGACTTCCAGAGAGAAGAGGAGGGGGGAGGGGGTGAGAGCAGACGTGACTCACTGCAGCGGCTGACTCCAGGGACACTGGAGGAACTCCAGCTTCTGTGCCTACTCCAGGAAACTCCCGGTCGGCAAGCCCCGTGCCTCGGCGTGTCTCAGGCTGGGCCCAACGGATGTGTCCCCAGGGCGGCGTGGGAGGGCCTCCGCGCCGCGTGCCCCGGGCTGGCCATCAGCGTGGCGCTCAGTGAGTACCGCATGCCGCCCCTGCCTCACACCGGCGCTACGCCGCGCACGGAGCGCCGCGCCGAGGGGTATGGCCGACTCGGCCTTGCGCTGGCTGCGCAGTCACGTCCTGTCCCTGGAGTGACGGGCAGGGCGGATGGGATGGGGTGCACGACGATGGTCTCAGGGCGGGGAAGCCCCATGCCACCACGGTGCTCTGCGGCTGCGGGCTGACCCCGCTGACGGGTTTGTACGGTGGTTTGCAGTGGCCGTGGGTCGTTACGAGGACGTGAACGCGTTTCTCAGCCCCCCGATGACCGTGCGGAGCTTGGTGCTCAGCACGGGCGTGGATCTCTGCGCTGCGCGGACTCCCTGCCGGCTGCTGCTCAGCCTCAGGACCATCGAGGACTGGTACCCGGCCTCGCTCGGTAGGCGAAGCCGTCAGAGCAGAGCAGCGTCCGCTCAACCTAAATTCCACTTGAATAGATATTAGATCTGCTTGTGTCACGTTTTTCAGAAGAGATCAGTTTGAACTTGTGGCGGGGTGTAGAGCCAGTTGACGCTGAGCTCGTCCGCCTCGTCCAAATGCTGCCGAAACTTAGGATTTTCGATTTTCGAGGTCCAGTTACTAGGCTGGATTGTGTGGAACGTCTGTTGGATGAAGCACTGAACCGCCACCAAAGTGAGCCTGCGAAAAACGAAATGTTTATACCTCTCCCTTAACTTTCATTATATTTATTATACATCTTGGTTTACAGATCTGAGTTACTTAACACTTGCTCTTCAGGAGAGAATAACTGTTCAGCCGATTGTTAATTTCCGACAAGAAGTGGCGTCTCTTGAACGCAAGTACCTGCAACCTTACAAGGAAAAGAACATTCACCTACAACTAATAGTTTACAAGCTGTAAGATTAGATTTCTTGTCCCGCTGACCTGAACATAGACCCACACCTTGGCCATCTCAAAAATGGTCGTGGTAGTAGTTATCATTTAAGCCAATTGTTTCCTAATATTTCCTCTTTTGTATTCTTCGTGTAGGGCTCTCTTCGCTAATAAATGAGCAGGAACATTCTCCTCTCATCTTTTTCCTGATCTAAGATAAGAATACAATAAAATTATGGACTCTTTTTGGAGTCGTTCCCTTTTTAGTTTTATGGTGTTCGCAGATAAAACGGAAGCAGATAGAAAGAAGGAATGGAAGAAAGAGAAGAGAGGAACAAGCCAGCGTTACCGTGGGCCATGCGTGTCATGTCGCTCTCACTCTCTGTCTCTCTCACGCACCGCGCGCTGCATCCCGCCCGCACCCACCCCCAAGCGCGTATTGATCTCTCCCCTCTCGCTCGCACCAGCCGTGTGTTCCCCTCGGTCTGTCTGTAGCCGTCTCTGTCCGTCTCTCTGTCGCTAGCGCTCTATGTCTGTCTCTCTTTGTCTCCAGCCCCCTCTTTCGCATACATTCATTCCTATTCTCTGTCCACTTTGTCATCATCCCTTCTTTTCTTATTGCCAGACCCCTGCCTGCCCTCCTGCCCCATCCCTTTGAGCATAAATTGAAACTTTGATTATTTTCATTTGATTGCTTCCGCGTCCCCTGATCACGTGGAACAGTGTGCGTCCAGGGTGAGACGGTGATAGAGGGAGAGAGAGAGAGAGAGAGGGGGGGGGGGGACATCCCCTCGCTGTCGCCCTCGCTCTCTTCACCGCCGCCTCTGTCGCACTCCTGGCTCGACGCTGCTGCCAGAGGGCCCCTCTGAGTGACCACTAGCGTGCGCTGCCCGCGGCCACGGCCACCACCTGTCTCAAGTTTTAATGGATCCGTGGTGGAGGCGCCGGGGCGGGG
>NW_026267514.1:30156-31363 GCF_000697945.3 Frankliniella occidentalis | reverse complement strand
GTGTGCCTGGCTGGAGCTGGCTGGAGCTGGCTGGAGCTGGCTCCACTCGAGCGGGTGTGGCGGGCCCCGGGCCCCGGGCCCCTGCGCTGGCGGGCCGCGTGCCGGACAGGGGTGTGCTGCGGGACGGTATCCTCTGGGCGGCAGGGGCTCCGTGTGAAACAGCATTTGGACCTGTGTGGTGTGGCCGTGGCTCGCGTTGGCATATTTTCCTCCACGCGAATGTGTTGCATGGTGCCGCAATTCCGTGGATTGATGAGCCGCCTCCGAGTACGTTGGCAGGAGAGGGGGATCCGGTCTGCAATAATAAAGGAAAGCCGCGAGCAGCATCTCAACAGTGCACCCGTCCTCACTCAACGCCCTGGTCCTCGGAATACATATCACATTTTGACGGGTCCTATTAACGTTGTCCGATCTTCAACGTTGTTCGGTCTCGCAGCGACACTGAAACATTTTAAAATGTCCTTTACGGTTCGGGGCGTTAACGTAATGTTTAGCTATACAGTTCCTCTCGGGTTTTCAAATTATTGTCTAATATACAGAGGTTCCTGATAAATGAACATCGACCGAAGCACTTTGCATTTCGAGAAAGATTAATCAGTGATAAGTAGGCTTTGACGATGTAGCGTATCGCATAGAGAAGGAAATCGAACCATGTTGAAGCCTCGCTGTGAGAATAGCCGAATCTTCCATACGAGGTCCGTTTGTTCATGCCGCCCTCCCTCTTTGGGCGCATCAACCTAAAAGTTGGCCGTCCTAATTTCCATCCATGTCCCCATAGTCCCATGACATTTTAAGGCGCGTAGTATACATACCAGTGCTGCTGAGACTCTTCCAGATGAGCACTTTGTGCGGTGCATGATGACCCAGCTCCATCAGTAAGAATCAAACGTTATACAGGGTGGCCCATTACCGCTGTTCTTTCTTCTTGTTATACTGGACCGGATATGCAGACGTGCGCGGGCGGGGTGTAAACCGCCTCGGTGAGCGACAAAATGGCGAGCCCGCCAGCACACCTTTTTGCAGGCGCTGCTGGCGCAGTTCGACGCGCGCTCTGCAGCCGTGCTGCACGCCGTGCAGTGAGCTGTATCCACCATCCACCCCGCGGACCGCATGATAATCAACTTTGTTTTGTTATATACCGAGCCCTGGCCAATCTCGTGGGGGTGGCGTAGGCGTGTAGGCAAAGGGGCGAAGAGCCCGGGGGGGG
>NW_026267514.1:28172-30106 GCF_000697945.3 Frankliniella occidentalis | reverse complement strand
GGGGGGGGGGGGGTCCTCAGTAAACAATATGCAAGTTTGATTTCCCAATAACTATCCTCAAAACCAGCTTTATGGAAAATAATCGGCAGTCAAGCTATGGAAAATCTCATTACTTTTAAAAAGAAAAGGCAATTATCAGGGAAGCGTTATGATGAAAATGAGTGTTGAGTGACCAGATCTAATAACCAAATCAGCATCTAGGGGCGAGTGCCCAATTTAGAATAGAATTTTGAATACTTAATGGGAGTGATATTCTGCCGAAACTGATGAAATTTGCTATTGCAGTGGCGAGGCCTCCGCTGGGCTGTCTCGCCTTGTCTCACATTAATTTTCGTGGACACGCACGACGAGACGCACGCCTGATTAGTCTGTCTAAATCTCATTTTTCGACGAGTTTTTCGTCTGGCGTTCCCTGATTCTGTTCTACTGCTACAATTTGGGGGGAAAACGTGAACCCACAACACACCCCGACCCATGCACTGCCACTACAGGGTGGGCTGCGCTGCGGGCTCCGCTTCCGAATGACACTTTCTTCGGAATCACATTAAAACATCCTCCTCTACTCTGCCCATTTTTATTTAATTTTCTTTTCTCAAATATTTCTATGGGTATAAGGGGTTCAAAATGCCCAGAACTATTAGGACCCTCGTGCCTTAAAGCTACATACAACAATGGTTTGTATATGCACTTGTATAGTTTCTCTTTATTTTCTGATTTAATTCTAATTCCTATTTTAAAATACTCAGCTGCCGCTTGAATTTCTACTGGTGTTGCCATCGCAGCTGTCTCACTATGCAGTTTATAGTAATCATCTTTATTCTGATTTGGCAGTGAACCTTTAAACCTATGCCAATGCTCTTTGACATATCTGTACACTAACAGCCTAATTAATTCACTATTCTCTGAATTTCCATACAAGACTTCTCCTAAACTATGATAAAAACTACTCACATCTCGCGGAACTCGCTTGGACTGATAATTATATTTATCTAGTGGGGTACGCCTAAAGTAACCGTTTTCCATAGCTATCCGAGCAAAATAACTCCGATTTACTTCCGAAAATGGGAAAGCCTTTCACACTCAAAAGCGTAATGTCCATTTTCTCCACAGACTTTACACTTTCCTTCCCGTCTATCCCCTGAGTAACTCCTACTCTTCTGGTGGTAGTTCCTTTGAGAACCATCCCGATAGACCCGCATCTCGCCAGTCTCCGGGCCAGATTGGTCCCAATCCTCAGAGTTTTCTCTCCTAAATTCATCCTCTGATCGATAGTTCGATCGACGCCTTCCTGCCCTATAGTAGTTCCTATCCCAGTTATCTCTCCAGTTATCACGACCATGACCACGATTATAGCCGTTGTCGCGACCCCTATTGTTCTTCTGTTGAACAAGCATGCTGAATCCATCAGCGATAGTAGAGATAGCCATCTGCATTTGACTCAATTTATTCTCCAAATCTGACATTTCATTCTGAACAGCAAGAACTTTACTCTCTTTTTCATTTGAGGCTAATTTCGAATCAATATATTTCTTAAGTCCCTTTATCTCTTTTTGAACATTATTTTCAGATACATTTCTACTTTCAATCAAGGCAAGATTTCCTTTGTATATACAAAGGTTTTCTAGCAGTTCCTCTACTGTAGCACAATTGGAGCATGCCACCAGTTTTGCGTCCTCCTTTGGCATTAGAGTAAGCAATAACTGAACTACTTCCTTTTCCGAAATAGTCGGGTCTGTTTTAGCAAGCTCATGAACCCTAACTACGAAGGACTGTACACTCTCCGTTGGTTTTATCCGCATGTCAGCTATTTTAAACCGAACCGACTGGATGATGCTATTGGGTTCTGCCACCCGCACAAATGCCGCAGAATAATCCTTAAATGTTTTCCCTTTGAGTGAATCATGCAAACTGGTCCATTCTTTTGGTAAAAACTG
>NW_026267514.1:14944-22862 GCF_000697945.3 Frankliniella occidentalis | reverse complement strand
GTGTCATGGTCAGAGTGCAAGAGCCACTCAGAAATTCTCTGAGTGGCACTCTTAACTCTCCCCTACACTCACAATTGTACAGAGCACTCAGAATATTGAGAGTGTCACTTAGAATTTTCAGAGTGTCACTCTCAAAATTCTGAGTGCATTTTCAGCAGTGCGCTGCCACTCTTTTCACCAAGTGGCCCGCCGTGGAAAAAGCAGCCACTTTCGGCGCCACGCGAAAAAAAAAAGTAGCAGCCGAGGGCGAGGGCTGTTAGATAAAGAGGAGACCTGAGCTCGACTTCAAGGGAAGGGAATAAATACGAGGGGAAGACCGATCCCTCTCGTACTTTAACTGCAAATTACGATTTCTCATTTGTCGCCCAAAAGCACACTCTGTAAAGTCACGCTAAGTATATAACTGTTAAAAGCCCCTATTATCACAGCGATGTAAAAATTCACTCATATTGATGTGCGTGGCCACAGAAACATTAGTGATGGCATTCAGTCGATTGCACAAGCTGTGTAACCTGTGGGGCCAACACTCATCCGCAGCACTCTGGAAGGCGTAAGCGTGCAAAGTTTGCTGTCGGTGGAAAAAAACAAACAAACAAACTGTCAACTTTTCAAAGTTTTTCACGCTCTCTATGTTGCGCACTGAGGGGAGGTCAGCAATAATAACGTGTTACAGAAAACAAAACGAAATTATTTTGGAAATCAGCGATACCTAAAATTGGCGGTCAGAACCGCGCTGGTTACCCGCTGGGGCAGGGGCCCGGCAGGGGCTGTCGTGGTCCCGAGGGTTGCCCCGGCCCGCCCCGCGTCACCTCCCCGAGCCTCGCCCCCACTAAGCGCCAAACAGCGGCCTCGCCTCACTTTCCTCTCATGAGATTACCTGCGCCGCGCCATAGCCGTGTGGTGTGGACGGGAGGGGGTGGAGCGGAGAGAGGGGGGGGGGGCTGATCAAAGGGGTGGCAGGCGGCGTCGCGGCCGGGGGAGTGGAGGGGCTGGGGGTGGTCCTACCACCGGCGCGATTTGCAAAGAGGCGGAGAGCATTTGTTTTCGTTAGCGGCGCGGTGGGCTGGAAGAGAGGGCTGTGCTTTTATTACGTGAGAGGAGAAGGAGAGGGGCAGGCACGCTGCTCGTGGCGGGCGGTAGCGCCGCCGGGTACAGCCCAGCAATGACAGTGTTCTTGTGTCCGCAGGTACCACCGGCGCCTCTCCGCCACCACGGCGGGGGCCGTAGGGCGCGGTGCCCCCCGCCGACGGGGTGCCCCCGCCGCCCCCGGTGCCGCCCCCGGTGCCCCGGAGCAGGGTGCCCCGCGGAATGGCGGAGCCCAGCGACGGCGAAGAGGACGGTGGCGGTGACGACCTCGTCTGCGCCCAGGATGCCGCCCAGGATGTAGGGCCCCCCTCACCCGAGGCAAACCCGTCGCACCATGCAAGATGAGTCCCGAGGTAGCTTGGAGCTGAAATCTGCCAACATGGTGGACCTTGCGGGCTACGTCATCATCCTGGTGCAGACTCAAGATGGCAAGATCAAACTATTCGGTAAGTACAGCTCGAGAGAGCACGCCGCCCTCTCACTATCGAGAGGTGAATCGTATCTGTACTCATCTGTACTCATAGCATAGCTTACACGCATCCTGTACTCTTCCCGTTTTTGAGATGTACTCACCCTGTGTTCACCCTGTATATGTGCTTCGGTGTACTCCGGTGAACTCACCTTACCTTAATCACGTTTACTCAGGCGTATTCACGAATACTCGTAAGTGCAAAAGAGAAGCATATTTTCTATCTATAAAATTGCATATGTGCAACTTACTCACTCTCAGCCCGTTACTGACACTTTGCAAATACACAATGAACTTGCTTATACAGCAGTAATACTCACAAAATTGCACGTAATACTCACAAATTTAGTAAGTAATACTAATTATTTTGTTAGGAATTACTTAGGAAGATGATCCTAAGTACTTGCTAACAAAATAATTAGTATTACTTACTAAATTTGTGAGTACTACTGCTGTATAAGCAAGTTCATTGTGTATTTGCAAAGTGTCAGTAACGGGCTGAGAGTGCTCCTTATTCACCGTTTACTCATGTACCATGAGGCAGGAGGACTACGACAAAACAGTAAGCGGGTCTACCTACCCTGGGGCCCATGGTGCCTTACGGCTGAAACGAGTACGCAAAGCCGCATACTCTTGTGTCGTAATCCTGACCCACGTTATTGGAAAATATCAACACTCTCATCCTGTTACTGATTTTTTGACCCCTTGTCAGTATTCCTGCTGCGTAAAAACCTTAAGAGAGCTACTGACAACTTTTTTCATAAGTAAAACGAAAGAATTCCTTTTTAAATTACTGACATTTGTTTCTTTTCTCAGTAAGTTACTGACATAAGTATAGATTAGGTATAAAATTATGGTCAGTAATCCTGCTACGTAAAAACGTAGATATTTACTAAGAAATATATCAGTATAGATCTGAGAGTTCATGACTCATCCCTCACTCTCTGTACATACACCGAGGCCCCTAAGATCGAAGTATTCGCAATCATGTTCTGAGTTTCGAAACTTTTCTCGTCTTTTCAGCGTTTAAACTTCTTTCTAAAAGCTTTATTTGACCCCGAGTGCTATGTGGTGTTGAAGACTCGCAAAGGACATTATCGGAGATATGCATGAAGACATAGCAAAAGTAGCTATCTGTACGCTGTGACCTTGAAGAATAGTTCTATTTTTAAGTCCACACTGTATTGCCTGTTTACGCTCTTAACATTAGATGCATAATGGTGCCAGATAAACCAAGAACCCAGTTGAAAAAGTTGATCATTGGATTTGTAAGAACGGTTTTGGCATCGGTTTTGATTCATCTCAGGGTAGTAGACAATAATCTTTCTTTAGCAAGCTTGGTGCTCTGTAAATAGGAATGACAAAAAGTGTTTCCCAAGCAGCCCTGAACAGCTGACTGGAACAGACCTGTGTTCGCAGGTTACATGCTCCCAGAAGGAAGCCCAGGACCCGAATGTCTCTGTCTCTGTCTGTGTCTACGTATGTATTTATGACACGCAGCTAATATCTTCGCTTCGTCTTCCTCCTTCTATCTAGGAACCAAGCACTTCGTGTCCAACCGCTTTGTTGGACTACTCTCCTAGCACTCCTACCCCGTCCTAACCCATGAGTTTGCTATTTTGCTAGATCGGTGTTGTGAAGTATTTTTCATGTATTTTTTTTTCTGGCGGCTTTATTTTTTTGAAGTGAGGCGCCTGACCTCAGCTAAAGCAGCTCAGCTCAGAGATTTTGAGGACTGTGTTTGTTTTAGCTTCGCTAAACTGGGTTAGCCAATCACAGAGTCAGGACTGTGGCCGTAGCTCAGGTGAAGCGCTTTGACTTGCGTCTCTAAAACCACCATAATTAGTATTGTCTTGTATTGGTTTAATTAAATGTCGTTGAATTTATTTTTTCAAGTGTACCTATACCAGCTGACCGAAAAACCCTAATTTGTTCATGCATGCACAGGAAAAAAAAGGGTGGTTGCTATATCATTTTTTTAAAAATAAAATAGGACTGGTGAAGCAATTATTTTCGTTCCTTTTCATTATTCATCGTTATTTTCTCATGAACGCCAAACGAAGAGCAAGAGTGTATTTCATGAGGGTTTAAAATGTACCAGAATTTATTTTTTAGCAGAGCCTTCGTTAAATTTTAATTTCTTTCTGACTTTTTCACCTCGCCTATACGGGAAAGTTTAAATTCTGAAGAGAAGAAAAAGAATGCACACTATCACATTTATTCAAATTTCCAGTACAACACATGGACTTTGACACTACCATAAGCTGCATTGTGCATGCCAGTTGCACACTTTCGTTTCCAGTGTAAATATCAGCTTATTCATGTTAAACCTACTGCGTTATTTCCATATACCTTTATTCCTTGCTTGGCTTTGGCATTCATGTGAAAATGGAGCGGATTGACAATGTCTGCAAACCTGTTTTGGGATTTGTCATTGGAATTTACCGAAGCAAATGTTTCGTAAATACTACCGACATGTAGACCACACAGAATCGTTTCCAACAAATAGGTGAAACTCGGGTAAAATCATCAATTACATGTTTACAGTTTGCGTTATGCTGGGTTGCTACATGGGGGCGTAAGTTGCCATACGTAAGGGCAATCACACCCGGTACTAGTAGTGTGCGACACAAGCACCTTCGTTTTCAGGGTATGTCGGGCGTTGTTTATTGTTATTTCGGCTGGTATTTTGTTTCAATTTCTCTTTTTAACATTTTACGGAACACGTCCTGGTAAACCCATTAAATTGTTGATCTACGTAGACATAGCCTCACTAACTCTACTTGGACAGTGAACATATTCGACTGCAGCTCGCAGCCATCCAAACCCGTGCATAATTGGTTTTTAAACTGAATTTTCTTTAACCCAACTTGTTATTTTCTAACAAATTTGTCAGCTCCAAAGACAGAAAGAACGATGGATGAAAGTAGAATAACAGTGTCAAGTGTAGAAGGGGGGCTGACATCTCAAACAAAACTACGACCCTCTAAAAATATAAATCGGAAAACAGTTAATCGTGCAGTAATTCTTGTTGCATGGATCGTTACTGCACTAAGCTCATCCCGTAGGTCAATACCTACCAAACAGATACCATCAAAGCACCAACCGAGTCACAACCCCATCCGCTGCCACCACCACCGCCGCCAACCCTCCCCCGCTCATTCGCTCCGCTCATGCCCAACATCACTAACTCTGCTTTTCTCCGCAGGTTCACCGGCCGAAAAAAACGACTTGGAAATCGGTGATGAAATTCTCGAGGTGAACGGAAGAGCCTTAGAAACATGTTCGCACGAAGAGATTCTGACCTTCATACACGAGGTGAGTGCCAGCCAGAGGGTTGTGTGCCGTACCGGACGGCGGCGCGGTATGACCCCCGAGGCACGAGGCGGGTTACACTACAATGCGGTTTGCGATACTCTTTCCGAATAAAATGACGGCGGCAATCATACTAGAAAAGCAAAGGTATGACTCGAAGGGTTTTAATGCCTTTACAAAGTCATTAAAAATTAGCACCTCTGCGAAGGTATTGAAACTGCCGAAAGGTGTTAATATTTAATGCCTTTGGAGGACATTTTCGTGCCTCGAAGGCACGCTGGAAGGGCATCAATTCCTTCCTTTGTTTTTCCTGTGCAAATTTGAGGTTCATTGCTTCCCCAGCAAACATTTTCTCGCTAAATGGCGGGTTGTTTCCGAAAAATCCCGGTTGTGTCTAGCACACCGAGGAGTACTTTCCGGTACCGGGGACATCACGGGATATTGGCTGGAATAGATGTAAGCACAAAGCACCGTTTTTTTGTGCGTAGGCAATTTAACACGAAAAAATGAGCATCTGCAAAGTAAGGTTAGATGTCACTGTCCATCATTGCATCGCGTGTGCGATCTTTTCAGTTCGTATGTTACAGTGGAGTATTCCCCCATCACATCAGTAACGTGGAAGTTGCGCGACACTGATACCAAAAATGATTTAACACTGTGCTGACTGGGAACAAGTGTTTTTTTTTTGTTCTCAGGGATCGCCTATTTTTCTCAAATTCATTCGGAAAATTGCCGTCGCTCGGCGCCTGCGAATGTCAGGGTAGGCCTCTCCACAGTACACGCATGCACAGGAGGCAGGTTGTTGCCTACCTATCAGGCGCTATGAGAGCTTGGCGGCTGAACCAGGCAGTTTCATACCGGAAAACAAAATTTCGGCCGTACTTTTTGATGGGTGTTCCCACCGCGACGAGGGTGATTCCGTAGCACAACTTTAACTTCCTGTTCTGTGTCCCAGTGTCCCCCAGTTTATACGCTAAAGAAATATAAATCATGGGAATTGCAAGTTGTTTTGTGCGCGCTTTTGAAAATCCATACTTGCTAATGAAGAGTTCAACTGGCAATCACCTGCAGATGTCAAAAACCGTGTTGCATACTACTAGCAGATGTGTAAATGTTAAAATTTGTATTTGAGGGTGTAGGACTAATGAGGGAAAATTTCAAAATACTTTCAAGGATGCAAACTTCTCGCTTTGAAGGGTCGATTTGCAGATATTTCCAGGCAAGCACAGCGCACCGTGTGCGACACGGTAATGAACCCTTCTAGTCGCACGCGAGTTGAACACTTTAGACATCAGTGCAGCCTCATTGTCAGTGCATCCGGCCAGCCTGACGATGGTGCTGCGGAGACACTCGCCATCCATGCCGTCCAACATTCGTGCTTCACCCGGCGTGGCGCGGGCCCCCAGCCTTAGCCCTCGCCACCCTCACTCCCCTCGGCCACCCTCCCGCTACGACCCGCCACGCGTCGCTCTGGGCGCCGCCTGCGCCCCGCCTGCGCCCCGCCTGCGCCCCGCCTGGACCAGCGAATCAATAGCACCCCGTCGTCTTTCTCGCTCTCTCCCTACGTTGGAATCGCGTCTCTCTCTCCCTCTCTCTCTCTCTCTCTCTCTTCCTCAGACCTTATTGTTTTATTAAGCTACGTTTTAAGCTGCCTCTTTTATTGCCTAATTGTTTACTTACTTGTATATTTTTCTATTAAGTAAATTACTGATAAAATAAGAGATTTTAGCAACGTAAGGGTAGTTAGCATAAATACTGACAGAAGGTCTAAAAATCAGAAACAGCTGAGAGTGTCCTCTCCTCGTTCTCTCCCTCTCTCTCTCTCTCTCTCTCTCTCTCTCTCTCTCTCTCTCCGTCTCCCTCTCCCTCTCTCTCTCTCTTCTTTGCCGTTTCACAATCTTCTCTCATATTTTCTCACCTCTCGCGCTCTCACACAAACAGACGTGCATGGATTCTTTCTGCTCTCTTGTTCCCTCCACCCATTTCCATCACTAAATCCTGTCTCTATCTCCCTTTCCTCTCTCATTTCTTTATCACCTATTTCCTAAACATTGTCTCCTTCTCATTCACCATTCCTGCCCTATTGGTCCCTCTTCTCGTTCTCTTCTTTATACCCCATCTCCTTTCCAGCAGTTCCTGCTCTTTCCTCCTTATCACCCACCTATGCCCCGTTCACCTTCTGTTCGTGTCAAACACCCAAATTTCACTGGCGTTTTTCTCATCTGCTATAAACATGAGAAATGCGAATCAGTCTGGAAAATACTCTCCTCGCGCAGAGAAAAGACTTGCTGTCACAGCTGGAAACGATGCTTAATTAGTAGCAGATATTTTTTTCCTACATCCGCAAATACATTGTTCCCACAGCAATGGCGTAGGTGACTGCAAAGCTCGTTGTGGAGGCACCTCTCTGCAACAATGTTTTTTTTTGTTTTTTTTTGCCCACGTGTCAGCAAAGGTAAATTGCTAATCATTCAGTAACGATTTCAGCTGAGACAGCTATAGTCTTTTTTCTCCGTGCTCCTGGACTGAAGTTACACTGTAAAAAATATCCTCGTAAAACCACAACAAATTTTGTAGTTCACTATTTTACAAAATATTTGTAAATTTAGTACAGTTATATTTTTGCTTCTCGATGAATCCCAAGCTGCTTCTAATTTTACAAATTTAGAATGTTATTTTACGAGTCATTTTACAATTTTAAAGTGTAAATTTACGACATGCTTTATGAAAAAGTTTCCTGTAAAACCTACGGCTATTTTTCAGTGCGGGAGGCGAGCGCAGCGTGGCGGGTGGTATTATCTTCCCTGAGTCATCTCTCGGCGCTCTTTGAGCTCCCACCCTCCCCTCTGGACCCCGGGCCGGGCTGGGCCATGGGCCGGGCGCACCCAGTCGAGGTCAGAAGTCTTGGGCGAGTGAGCGAGATGGAAGTAATGCCTGTTAGCGCGGGGCGTGGCGGGGCGTGGTGGGGCGAGGCGAAATGGAGCTGGCCGCGGCCGGGCGAATGCACATCCGCCATCGCACTTATCTCCCCTTACCCCCTTTCCATAG
>NW_026267514.1:12292-14319 GCF_000697945.3 Frankliniella occidentalis | reverse complement strand
TTAAACTTACGATTTGCCCATTCCTACTCTTCAACATATAACACATTCCAATTTGATGGTGCCTGTAATTTCACAATTTTTCACACCTTGCAGTAAGTGTGTGTGTGTGTGTGTGTGTGTGTGTGTGAGAGAGAGAGAGAGAGAGAGAGAGAGAGAGAGAGAGAGAGAGAGAGAGAGAGAGAGAGAGAGGGGGAGAGACACACAGAAGAAGAACAGACAGAATATGATTGATTCATTGCTGCTAGGTAAAAGGAGACGATAGAGTCTAAATGGATTACTATGCTGTAAGCATGCTTCACCATTGTGACATTAGCAAACAGACAGACCAGTTTTGACATGTAGTGTACTTTCAAAAAATGAAGTTGATTCAATGTTCATGTTTAATTACTGTGTTGCAAATCAAGAATGAATTTCGTTAGATTGTATTTAAAAGATAAAATCGGTGTAGTGTGGGAAACCAAGAGACATTCATGTAGCAAAAATTTCACATAATTTAAAACTTATGACCTACTAAAAGATGACAATTTATGAAAAGCCTTCGGGGAGAGGGTTCATTGAGATTGGAAGGGGGAGTGATAGAGAGGAAGCATAAAAATTGGCTCGAGATGGAAGAACATGGGAGAAAGGGGGGGAAGTGGAGAATGAACAATTGGGAGTGAACAATCGCGGGTGGGGGTGAAAAGAATGGGGCGCAGCAGGGAAGGAAGGATAGGGGGCGGGGTGATAAGGGGTGATAAGAGGATAGAAGTTGATGGATGGGGACGATTTGTAGCGGGCAGAGCGCGCCGGGCAGAGAGCAGACCGCAGTGCTGAGCGGAGCACGAGCGCGCCGGCTGGAGAAGTGGTTCACACACCCAGAGTACTGCAATCATCGCCATCGTATAAGGTTCACCTGAGGGACAATCTTAAAATACGGTTCCAAAATCAACTATAATAAGTTATCAGAATCATAGTTTAGTTCTCACAGGAGCTAGTAGTTTAATGTGGCCTCAGGCCTCAGCCACTGTCCCTGAAGTTACCGTACGATAGCTAGCTGCTACAGCTTTCTGGGCGCAGCGTGCTCAAATGAGCGCGGGTGGGGGGAGTATACCTCTCCCCCGCGTTGGGCAAAGGGGGCAGGAGGGGTGCGGTCAGTCAGTCGTGTTGTGTGCACTCCAGCTCAGGCAGGCTAGGGCTGGCCCAGGAGCGGGGGGCACGGAGTGGCAATCAGCCCAGACCCGACGCACCCTCCGAGCGGCGCGCCTCGCACAGCCACAGACTCTCGCTCTCATTACACTTTGTACCACTCTAAACCGCAGCGCGCTGCGCGCCAGCGACTCTCGCGGAGCCCCAACGAGTGCCTTATGCCAGCCAAGTCGAGTTTGGCACCCGCGGCCCGCGCCGCTCTTCGCCTAGGTAATTGCCCGGGTGAAATTGTGCCCCAAATTGCCCCCCTGCTCAAGTTGACTAACGCGATGTCGTTGCGTCGTCCACACAACGGTGGCAGGCTGCCGCGGAGGGGCCTGGCAGAAATCTTTTGGAGAATGTCAAAGGCCAGAGGGTGGAGTAATCTTCAACACAGCGCCGGTTGAGAAGGGAGTGGGAGTATTCAATAACCCCTCGGTTCTTTTAAAAGCGTTATCTGTCCCCAGGTCTCTTTTCACAGTGAAAAAAAAATGTGTTTGTACATTTACGATATATTGTTTAATTTGCCGTTTACAAAATTTGCCGTACATGTACAACCTCCTACCAAGCTCCTGCTAACTTTGCTCGTCATTATCGATTTCAAAGCGTTGCATTGTGCTTGTATAATTCGCGGAGCGAGCGAACTCGCGCCAGCGAGTTCGCGAAGCGGAGCGACATTCAATGGACGTTGAATGAAATGTCTGTTCGTCACACTTAAAAAAAAAAGAAGCGGGGGTCAAGGGGGCGGCAGCCCCCTTGCACAATGAAGACAAGGCCTACTTAAGGGGTTGAAAAAAAAGCGGGGGTCAAGGGGGCGGCATAGCCCCCTTGCAAAATGAAGAAAAACCTGACTTAAGGGATTG
>NW_026267514.1:11958-12242 GCF_000697945.3 Frankliniella occidentalis | reverse complement strand
GCCCCCTTGCAAAATAAAGACAAGCCTGACTTGAGGGGTTGAAAAAAAAAGCGGGGGTCATATGAAGAAAAACCTGACTGTAGGGGTTGAAAAGAAAAGGAAGGGTCAAATGGACGGCAACCCTGTTGCAAAATAAAGACAAAACTGACTTAGAGAGTTTCTCTACCAAAATTCTCTACAAACGTTCTCTACTGAGTATCTGTACCGAATATCTCTACCAAGGTTCTCTACCGAGTTTCTCTACCGAGTTTCTCTACCGAGAATCTCTACCGAGGTTCTCTACC
>NW_026267514.1:5901-6669 GCF_000697945.3 Frankliniella occidentalis | reverse complement strand
GTTCTCTACCGAGTTTCTCTACTAAGTTTCTCTACCGAGAATCTCTACCGAGATGTTCCGCCGATGATCTCTCCCGTTGCAAAATAAAGACAAAACCGACAGAGAGTTTCTCTACCAAAGTTCGCTACAAACGTTCTCTACTGAGTATCTCTATCGAATATCTCTACCAAGGTTCTCTACCGAGTTTCTCTACCGAGTTTCTCTACCGAGAATCTCTACCGAGATTTTCTGCCGATGATCTCTACCGAGGTTCTCTACCGAGTATCTGTACTGAGTATCTCTACCAAGGTTCTCTACTGAGTTTCTTTACCAAGGTTCTACCGAGAATCTCTACCGAGATTTTCTGCCGATGATCTCTACCGAGGTTCTCTACCGAGTATCTGTACTGAGTATCTCTACCAAGGTTCTCTACTGAGTTTCTTTACCAAGGTTCTCTACCGAGGTTCTTTACCGAGGATCTCTACCGAGGATCTCTACAAAGGTTTTCTACCGAGGTTCTTTACCGAGGATCTCTACCTAGTTTCTCTACCAAGGTTTTCTACCGAGTTTCTCTACCAAGGCTCTCTCCTGAGATTCTCTACCAACTATCTCAACCAAGTATCTCTACAAAGGTTCTCTACCGAGTTTCTCTACCAAGTTTCTCTACCGAGAATCTCTACCAATGTTTTTTGCCAATGATCTCTACCAAGTTACTCTACCAAGGATTTCTACCGAGGTTCTCTACCAAGTATCGCTACTGAGTATCTCTACCAAGGTTTTCTACCAAGT
>NW_026267514.1:3651-4086 GCF_000697945.3 Frankliniella occidentalis | reverse complement strand
TAGGTTGTCTACCAAGTTTCTCTACCGAGTATCTGCACCGAGGATCTCTACAAAGGTTCTCTACTGAGGTTCTCTACCGAGGTTCTCTACCGAGATTCTCCACAGAGGTTCTCTACCGATTGTCTTTACCGAGTATCTCTACCAAGGTTTTCTACAAAGTTTCTCTACCGAGTTTCTCTACCGAGTTCCTCTACCGAGAATCTCTACAAAGGTCTCCGCCAATGATCTCTACAAGTTTCTCTACCAAGGTTTTGTACCAAGTTTTTCTACCGAGTTTCTCTACCAATTTTCTTTACGGAGTTTCTCTACCGTGATTCTCAACCGAGTTTCTGCACCAAATATCTCTACTAAGTTTCTCTATAAGGTCCACTTTCAATGATCTCTCCCTACTCTGAATTTTATTTCAGAAGTATCCATAGAAACGCTAATAGAGAG
>NW_026267514.1:0-591 GCF_000697945.3 Frankliniella occidentalis | reverse complement strand
TACATGTAAATAATAAACTACAATATAATACTAAATACGACATGACTGGAAAGAATCAATAAAATTGATAATATCGCGAGTTCGCGAGCGACGCGAATAATCATAACATAGGGAGATGACATGACACAAATTCGCGCCGCGTGCCCCTCTATGAGGGTTTCTAGTTAAAATTTGGAATCGTAATTGTTCTCCATGGAAAATTTTCTTGTACGCCCCTCCCCCCCTTCCCAATTTTTGACAGTGTCTCATACTGCCTTTCTGTATGTTTGCAGTGTATCAAGTCGCGTGTGATATGTCTGCGAGTGAAGCGCCGGACGAGCGCGCGTGTTGGTGAGTACTTTTGGCTACTGACGGAACTCAACTGAGAAAGGAAAGGGGTAGATAAATCTCAATAGAGGCCTCTTGTTATAAACTTTTTTCAAACCTCCCTTCAAGGGGTGAACAACTATGCTGAGCCGGGGGCAGAGTAATATATTACAAGGCATTAGGTAATACAGGTAGTACGAGTAATATCAATGTACAAGTATAACGAGGTATTGCAGATAATATAAGGTTAATTGCTGAGCTTAACTTGAACTTGAAATTAAACTT
>NW_026267513.1:146668-147093 GCF_000697945.3 Frankliniella occidentalis | reverse complement strand
AGGTCCGACCCGTCCGTCCGTCCGGCCCCGGGCGCCGCACGCCCGCAGCGCGCACGCACCGCGCAGGAACGGATCCAGGAGGGGCTCTCCCGTGGGAAACTGGGGTATTGCTGGACAAGTGCGTAAGGAATGCCTCACCTCACGGAGGTAATGTGTTGTGTTACATGTATTTTACTTAAGACAACCTGTCTCTAATAACTCTGGTGGACTTCGCTGTTCATTTCGTGCCAGCAAAAATACTCAACGGCATCGATCTATTTAGCACGCACAAGGAAGGAGTTGAATTTGAGGGGATTTGATATAGAGTAGAAACTGTCCACCTACTTAAACTAATTTTTGTCAGTACACGCAAGTGTAGGTCTCATCTTCGCCCGATGCACTGCAGAAGGGCTGGCGGGCCCCAGTTTGGTCGGCACCCGCGCTCG
>NW_026267513.1:140396-140894 GCF_000697945.3 Frankliniella occidentalis | reverse complement strand
GCAATGGGCAAGGCATCGGGCTCACGACCAGAAGGTCGGGGGTTCGATTCCACCAAGAGTTCGAGCGATTCAAGCAGTTTACCAGAGAAATCTGTCAGCGATTGACGATATGAAATAAATAGAACAAAGAAACAGCCGCTGAAAATATTTTTTTCTTGCATATTTTACCTCAGAAAAATGTGGGTAAAAATTACAGGAAACATCCTTAAACATTTTTACAGTAATATTTGGTATCAGTTTTACAGAAATTTTGTGGAGTTATTTTTACAAGTGTTCTGTAATTTTACAAACACTGGTAATTTTACCAGACTTTATATTGGCGTCTAGTATACCCAGACTTTATCTGTAAAATCTCCCCGAAAATTTCTAACAGTGCAAGCGCTCGCACGGCCCCGGCCCGGCCCCCCCGCAGGCCCGGCGTGCCGAAATTTGGTCTCGTTGACACGGCCTCCTCCTCATCTCCCTCTGCAAATCCTGCATCACCCTGTAAACACCTTG
>NW_026267513.1:139566-139885 GCF_000697945.3 Frankliniella occidentalis | reverse complement strand
TTTTGTTACGATGACTCCGTTTTACAGATGTGAGCTATTCGATTTAAATGTTCATTTGTATACAAGGGTATGAACTAAATTACCACCAATTTTACGATGAATGGGACATCAAAAGATACATTTCATGTAATCTTTTATGAGGAATATAATTATTGGATTCAGTTAGAGTGTTGAGTTTCTCTGACTGGATATTAACAACTGTTGTAGATTTCAACTAACCCCCCCTCCGCCCCGCAAGCCAACTGCGCCAGGCCAGTGTGTCCAATATTAACCTAAGTTTATGGTCGCCGGGAGCAGTATTATTGTACCTAACGCACTG
>NW_026267513.1:136863-139516 GCF_000697945.3 Frankliniella occidentalis | reverse complement strand
CGTGGGGGCCGTAAAGGTGGGGCGAGGAGATGGAAGCCATCCCCCGGCTGGGTGCCCCCGTGGGGGCCGGGGGGCCGCGCCGGGCGCGCGGCAGTGGCGGCCCACGGGGCCCCAGCTTGTTGTCGTCATCACACGCTGATGCTCCCGGCCCCGCCACGCCCCGCCACGCCACGCTGGACGGTCGTCCGGGCCGGCCTCTGCCTGCCATTATGTGCGGTCGACCCTAAACTGCATCGGCCCTGGAATTCATAAGTGCACGCCCCGGGAGAGGGGGTAGGGGAGGGGGGTGCTTTTCGTCCGGCAGTGGCGGGGGGCTCATGGCCGCCCCTTTGTGTCCCTTATCTCCCCCTCTCCCCCGCCGCTCTGTCTCCAGCGAGCTGTGCTGCGCGTCTGCCTTGCGGCGGCACAAGGCGGGCGGGGGGCTTAAGTAAAAATGGAGCGCTGCAATAATGCTGTCAATGTCTGCGGAGCGGCGCACCTGGGGAGCGGCGGAGAAGCAACACGAGAAAACAAAAAAAAAGAAGAAAAAGCAAAGAAAAACAGGGTCAAGCGGCGTTAAGACTAGGAGCAGTGGCAAGGTCTCGTCATATTGCTCTGGAGAGAGGGAGAGAGGGGAGACGTATAGCTAGAGAGTGGGCCGGGGTCGCTCGCTCGGACGTCCTTATTGGGGTCTTTGTGGCGCTGGCCTGGGGGCTTATAGTCCTCACAATCAAGCTTATTTTTTTTCTTGCCCACGGGGCGCGCGTGGAGCCAGCAGCAGCGGCAGCAGCCAGCACTACTGTTGTGTATTGCTGTTCGGTTTTGCTCGTCTGCGAGATGACATGATTGGCCCCGGGCCCTGCTTGCTCTGGTCCTCTCCTCCACCGGGAGGATGAGATGTGCTGCTGCTCTTGCGGTTATTAATTTCGATTCTTTGAGCCGCGCGGGGGCGGCGCTGGGGGTGGCGGCGGTGGGGGCAGTTGGACCTCCAGGCTGCATAATGCAGCCCCCTCCCTCCTCCTCCCGTCTCTTTCGTAATGCAGCTGCGGCCTCACCGCACAATTTCGACCGACTAGGCTTTGCTGCTGCTGCTGCTGCTGCTGCTGCGCTCGCGCGCGCCCCCGCGCGCCTGCGCCTCGACTTTGAGGTGGGTAGCGCCCCCTCCCGGCTAAGCTGCGCAGAAGCCCCTTTGCGTTGTTGAATTAGAGCAGCGCGTGAATTATTTATCCCCCGCGCACACACACTCACATACGGACGCGCGCACCCGTTCACACACACTCGGGCAATGGGAGACATCTGTCCCACGCGTGCGCCCGTGAATAAGCCTATCGCGCCACCGCTACCTCATTTTCTCCCTTCGCTCTGCTCCCATCTCCCACCTCTCTCTCTCTCTGTGGTTTACTCGCATGTGTAGCTTTTGCTCCTTTTTCCTGTCCTCATACACGGCGTTTCTTTGTTTGCTACCCCCCCCCCTCAATCCCCTCTTTACGTAAAAGAGCAGCATTTCGTGGTGACAGAGCTGTCGTCGACGCCTAAAGGTACGAGTACTATTCCGTCTATCGAGCGCAGTTCGGACGGATGGACGCTGATTGCGGTCGATGCGGATGGATTTCAGATGGCAGGTGCGAATTGAAAAACAGATTATTGCACTTAAAATTAGGCCATCCGAAAGTAGAGACCTTGAAAATAAGTTTCGTAGTTTGTACTGTACCTGCTTATAAAAAGTCCACTCATTTGCCGACCCCGCTCCGAGCGCGCTGTTCTCTCAAAGCGACCAGACGAGCGGAGGGGCCGTTTGCGCAACTGTCTCTCCGTGCGCTTCTTTCTGGCCTCTGGCCTGATCGGACGCGGAGCTGCTTTTGTGATGTAAGTGGCGTGCAGCAACCCCCACTCTCCTTGAGACCCGCGCACCTCACCGAGTGGAGCGACGACCCCGTCGCGCGTCCCCCCCGGCGGCCCGGGCCGCTGCTCGACTCTCGGCGCCGCGACAGACTTTTTGCGGCGCTCGCCGATTGGATTTGCCTAAGAGTTGGGAAAACTACTGAATATTTCATAGGCGCTCGCTCAGGTGACGGCTGTCTTCTTGCCTGTGAGATCTCACCCCCCCCCCTCCCTGCCCCGGAGCTCTGATAGGACGGCGATGCACTGCCTATGTTGTGTGCGGAGCGGAACTTGGCGCTTTGCTTTGGCGCTCTTCTTGGCGCACTGCTTTGAATCTTGCCGCTTGGCGCTCTTGCTTGGCGTCATTGGCGCTTTCGGCTCCGCGTTCGTTGAAAGTATTATAATAACAGCAAGAGGCCGACGGCCAAGCTGGCAGGCAGCACATGTCGCATGCACAGGCGGCCGAAGGGGGCGGGGTGGTGGCACCCGTTTCTGCCATTTTCACTACAGGCATTTCCAATTTGCAGTGGGAGTACAGAGTGGACCGGGAGAGGGGGGGCGGGGGCGCTCCCCCGGCTGCGTTGGCTATGGTGCTTGCGCCCACCCCCACAATGAAGGGAACAAGGGGTGTAGCCCCCCTGGGCCCCCCTGGGCCTCCCTCCTCGTGGGGTGGGGGCTTGGAGGGGTCGAGGCTGGTGGTCCGTGGGGGTTGGCGCGTAGTGGGCGAGCGGGTGAGAGGCTTTAAGGGGGGGTTGTAGAAAGAAGGGGTCAGGGGGGCGGAGGGGGTGGCTGT
>NW_026267513.1:135003-136813 GCF_000697945.3 Frankliniella occidentalis | reverse complement strand
GGCAGGTTTAGGGCTACATCCAGGTTGGATTGAACTCACCATTAGCTGTCCAGCTCTTCTGATGTTTTCGGAGCTGAGCGAAAAAGAGTGAGAGTGGTGCACTTCCTTTGTGGATCTCTAGTATTTTTTTCATTGTGTTTTTGCGCTTCTTGATGCGTAACATTATTCACCTTTGTTGTCTGAAATGCCCCTTTTCTGCTCCCCGCCCGTCGCTTCTTGGGTCTGGTCGTACCGCGAAACAGCACAGAATGCGGGACTTGTCTAATTTGAGTGGACAAGGCATCGGAGCGGCTGGTCCGGCTGGGCTTGTTGCCTCCCTGGTCTCTTCCTCCCTCTCCGTCCCCCTCTCCAACCCGCGTGGTCTTGTCTGAGATGTTTGCCCCTGCTATGCCCCGCCACCCCATGCCACGGCCCGCCCGACCCAAAACCAGTGTTACCGAAATCATTTCCAGGGACAACCTTATGGTCTTCGTATAGGACAAACATTCAATTTTCATTTTCTCTCGACTCCACATTCCGCGCAGTCATACCATACCATACACCATACCTCGATTGAGCTCTGTTTAGGGTCCGCTAGGAACGAAAAAATAAATGACACACTTTCGGTCCGAATTCTGTCCAAATTACAAGGACCAAGTCGGCGACCCTCGCGATGGTGGTGAGCAAGTTGACTCAGCCCTCGTCCCTTCTCCCTCCCCCTCTCTCTTCCTTCGTTACTTCGTCCTCCTTATTTTGTCCCCTGGATGACTCCAGACTCCACCCCTGTAGCGCTGGCAGAGGATGATAGGTCTTGAGCATCCTATAGCAAATTGGGTGGGTGGATTCAATTGCAACGCATAACACCTCACACTGTTAGATTCCTGCAAAGCAATAATTTGTATAACTGCGAAGTATTTAGATCCTTTGTTACTTAGCATTTACTTTGCAATTACAAAGTGACGCTTTGCAATTGCGAAACGATACTTTGCTGCGTGTTGCATTTGCTTTCGCAATCGCGTAGCATCACTTTTTGTAATTGCAAAGTAAATGCTCGTGGTTACAAAGGATCTAAATACTTCGCAGTTATTCTGCACAGCATTTTGTAGGAATTTAACAGTGCCTCCTCCTGGATAGTCAGCGCTTCACTCGCCCTTTAATACCCTGACTGTGTCTGGCGCGTCTTTGTAACGCCAGCCTGAGAGGTACACTACGCGAACACCACGATGGCGGATTTTTGTTTGTCGCTCCATTTTCTTGGGAGTGTTCGGTCTGGTCGACTGGAATTGAGGAAACGGTCCAAGGGAAGTAGGTGGAGTGGGTCGGCCTGGTAGGGGGGCTGCTGGTGTTAGGAGGGGCTGGGAGGAGCGCTAGTGGTCCTTGAAGGGCAGTTTCGTGCTAACTAGTTGCCCTTCCCCCGCCTGCTCGGCTGCGTATGGGGCCGGCGGGGTGTGCGCCTTGCACGGAGAGAGGTCCTCTGCCCGGACTCTCTGTCCTTGGGGGTGGGGATGGCGGCAAAGGGAGAGAGAGAGAAAGGAGAGAGAGAGAGAGAGAGAGAGAGGGGGGAGGAAGGGGAAGGAACGAGGGGCGGCAGTGATAGAAATGGCCGAAAGGCACGAAAGGGAGAGAAAAGTTTCCCCCGGGGTAATTGCAGGTGAGGGATGTGCACTGATTGCCGGGCCGTCCCGGAGCGCGGGACCCTCGCTCGCCGCCCCTGCCCCGCCACGCCACGCCCCGCCACGGCGTCGGCGTGTGTGTTGTGGGCGGGGGAGAGTCCCGTCCCTTCGTCGGTCCCGCTCTGTGTGTATAGACACATTTCCCCCCGCTCCCCCCA
>NW_026267513.1:130085-130478 GCF_000697945.3 Frankliniella occidentalis | reverse complement strand
AAGTACGAAACATTTACCTTGCAATTACAAAGTGATGCTTTGCAATTGCGAAGCAATGAAAACACGATGAAAAGCATCGCTTTGCGAATTGCAAATCATCACTTTGTAATTTGCAGGATTTTAACAGTGCAGTCCTACGGCGGTGTAACTCTCGTTTATTGAATCGATATGAGAATATACCTAACTGATTTCGTGTTTTTTGTTGCAGGTGAGACTCTTCGTGGACCGAGGCCGCCCCCTTGGTGGTACTGAAGGTGAGGTTGACCGGACCCGGCAGCCGGCCGTCCGTCAGAGTGGAGGCAGGTTTAGGGCTACATCCAGGTTGGATTGAACTCACCATTAGCTGTCCAGCTCTTCTGATGTTTTCGGAGCTGAGCGAAAAAGAGTGAGAGT
>NW_026267513.1:127027-128729 GCF_000697945.3 Frankliniella occidentalis | reverse complement strand
ACGAGTGGCTCGAGCTGAGACGAGAGAGGCCGGCTGTGGTCGGAGAGGCCGGGGGGCCTGCGCGGCGGGGCCCCCCGAGCGCCCGCCCGGGTAGGCCGGCCGCTCGACAGGCGTGCGGCCGCGCGGCCTACCCGCCAGCCGACGGGCGCACTGGGAGGGGGTCCCCCGGCCGGGCCCGGCGGGACAGGGCGTGTGCCCGGCGGGGCGTGCGTTGCGTGTGTCCCGGCGGTGCGTGGCGCTGGAGGGTGCGTCGCGACCCTTGGGGGAGGAGGCGAGGAGGGCCCCCGGCGGCCATACCGAACAAGCACCTCCACCCTCCACAACCACCACCACCGCCGCCGCACGTTTGGCTGCTTCACTCTCTCGCTCACAACGCTCGTTGGCTTTTTCCTCCTCCTCCCCCACACAACGAGTTTTGTGTCCGGCCCCGGCCGGCCCCCTCCGTCATTCCATCACGCGACGCACGGCCTGGCGGTGCATCGTGCGTGCGTGCGTGCGTGTGGGCTGGGAATGGATGGACTTATCTGGCCGACTGTACGGCAGAGTGGAGTGGATAAACGTGCGTAGGGCGCGTGATCGACGTTGTGTGAAAAAGTGAGGAATTCTGGTGCTGCTCGCTTGCTCGGTGTGGCGGGGTAAAATCCAAGCGCCGCCCAGAGCAATATGGGTGTATGGGTGCAATACGTTTCACTTTTTCGGTGGAGATTCTCAAAGATTTCCCCCCTCCGCTCACGATTTCCATTTCTGTCTCATTTCGATTTGTGACTTGAGCGTACCTAAATCGTGTAACTGTCACACCGCGGTGAAAGGGGTTTATTTTCTGGTTGCTTTTGCCTTGCTTTGCCGCCCTGCTCTCTCTCTACTGTACTGTCTAGCCTCGGGCTTGGGCGCGGGTTCTCTTGGGCGCCTTACGAGTGGCTAGTCACGGGAGAGGGCGGCGGCCCGATGAGGCTGGGGTGTGCGAACTGTGCGCCGGCCAGCTGCTGTGAGCGAACGGGCAACCCCCTTCGGTCTAATCGAGCCCTCCGCCCTGGCCCCGGCCTCGTGTGTGTATGGCCCGGAATATACGACCAGTTTGTGTAGGATTCCGAACATTTTCGTGCGACACGAGGAGCGGCTACTTTTTCCGGAGTCGCGCGATTGTTTCTAATTTCTGTATGTCAGCTCACGACAAAGTAAAAGTAAAAATTTCGTGCCCAGCTGGAGAAGGCGGTGGGCGCGTAGCCCTTTCCCAATCAAAGGTTCTTGGTTGCTGGAGTTTTCGGGTATGGTGCGCCGCAGAAAGACGAAGCTAGAGAGAGAGAGAGAGAGAGAAAGACAGAGGGAGGGTTGGGGTGTTCTGGGTGCGAAGGGAAAGTCTGCTGGAAGTTGGTCAGTGCCCGGGGGCGGGGGCCGCTCGGGGCGCGCCAGGCAAACGCGCCCCCGACTGGCCTCTTTCCGTTTGTTCCGCACAGAGGGACACGGTGGGCCGGGCCCCGGCCGAGGCCCCGGCTGCTGTGTGCCAAGGACCCGACTTTGGAGATCAAGACAAGGTGCGCGTGGGCGGCCGGCTCCGGGGCGGGCCACGGCCGGGCGGGGGAGGCTGCCATTTCGATAAAGCCTTGTTCTCGAGACGCTTATCTGCCGTCGGACTCGACGCGCCCGCCCCTGCGTATTTGAGGACAGAATACACAAAGATTTAAACGGTAGCAAGCACGCCGGG
>NW_026267513.1:122753-126977 GCF_000697945.3 Frankliniella occidentalis | reverse complement strand
AGTGCATCAGACTGTTAGCCCGGCGGCTTCCCTTGCTCTCTTATCGCTGAGCGAAGCTCAGTCCAAGTCGCTGAGGGGTCAGGCGTTGTCTCCGTCGTGAGTCTGTCTGTCTGTGTCTAACTCGCTCAGTAGACTACGAAACGGCTGCACCAACGACGAAATGCGAGTTTGTTCAAACATTGACATTTGTTGGGGCAGTTTCAAATGCATTTACTTTCAGGATTTGTTTCGTTTGAAATATTAAATCGTTTAATTTGAATTCTAATGTCGTTACGTTGGCTATGCTGATGCTGTGGCTCTGATTGGCCCGCTGCGTCACGTGGTGCCCGAGCGCCCGCCCGCCGCGCCACCTAGCGGCCACCGCTCGAAGCGCTCGTCCCCCCGCGTTTGCCGTCTGATTGATACGACCGGGGTTTCGTGATTTCGTTGTGAAAGTGAGTTTGTGTGTAAGTGAAGGAGATTTGTGATCAACTTTGTTCATCTTGAGTGAGGGTAAGTACTTTTCTAACCATGTAAAGTGTAAAACTGTAATTTTGATAAATTTGCGTACATGTGTACTGAGTTAGCCCCCCCCCCCCCCCACACACACACACATATACTATCAGTACCTTTCGTTTCACATTTACTTCTAACGCTTCTAACTGAAATATTCACACTGTTTAACTGAAAAATGACTTTTGGGTAAATTCGTCGGTTTTCTTACCGCACCCCTGTCTCGTAAAAGTTCAGGGCTGATTGCTTGCGTGAGTTACTTTCGTTTACTATCCAAAAGTTTCGTCGCTTGAGTTCTTTTCAGAAGGAAATATAATAAAATTAAAAGAGTGCGAATGCCATTCGGTTCTAGAGCAAGATGTGCGTTCTTTTCGAACTTATGTACCAGTTCCAACGTATGGATTGTTTCCGTTTTCCGTTTACCTCACCCCACCCCCTCTTTCCCCTCTTTGTCTTGTCTTCCAGTTTCCCTCTCTCCTCTCCCTCTCCTCTCCCTCTCCTCTAAACCGAGATCTACTTCAACAACATGGCTGCTAGTTGCATGTAAACAATCAGAATACTTGGTTTTGTTCTCAAATGGCCTCCCCTAAGATGTCCCATGTGATTAGCTTGTCTAGATTGTTAATTCCTTCAAAGAATGAATTTTATTTGAGTGTCACTCACAAATATTGTCCCCACCTAAAAGTGGTTAAAAGTAATTGTCTATGAAATTCCACATTCCATCATGATGATTATAGGTTAAAGTCATTGTAGAATCTTTGTGGTCTGTATGTTCTTGCGGAATACAAGATTAGTCTTTCCAAGTTTCAAATTTAATGTAGTAATTTACACCTTATTTTGTTTCATTCTTCATCTGGGTTTGTCGTCGTATTTGTGTTGGTCATTATTTGTGATGATCATACTGTACCACATGAGTCACCCATAATAAATGTTGAATTTGCAAATATTTTAATACCTCATATGAAGAACGAGGGGTATTCTTTTATATGCTTTAGAAGTGTACTAATATTTTACTAAGAATTGCTTCCTTATGTGTTTCGAGTGTCGCAATTAAAATTAATAGAATTTAATGCGTTCTTTGTATACAATTGCGGATTAGGGTTAGGTCAATTACCCACGAGAGGTTGCTCTTACACAGGGTTTGAATGTAACCTGTACCGTGACTCGACCATAGTCTGCTTTTCCTTGAGATAGTTTTCCTGAAGATTGCTCACAACAACATATGTTAAAGGAAACACAACAAGCACTAACTTGAAAAGGAAAACATTTATAGTAGATGCAACTATAAGAATTCCGATTGTCCTTCAGGTCTCAAAGAGTTTGTGCCGACAGTCAATGTGATGTTACTTTATGTCAGCGAGTAGTATGTTGGACTTCACACTACCGTACCAATAACTGCATGGAAATGCCTTATTTTTTTTATTGTTTTTGAGAGTTTTCTATGCTTTTAATTTATATCACAATCTATTTAACTAAAGCTTCTTGGTTAATTAAAGACTAACTTGTTTTAAACTTAATATATGACATTCCTTTAGTAGCTAAAAAGTTATTCACACTGAGCAGAGACTACACAACTGACACACAGATTTGACAGAATGAAAAACATTGTCACACTTTTCATACAGGGTGGCCTAAACCCTGTCCTCTTTTTGGCTTATACTGTGGTGGTAGACTGGGGGATCAGGGGCCCGGCAGGGGTTTTGCCTATAACAGCCCCATAGGCTTATGCTGCTTTCTAAGCCCCCCCCTCCCCCACTCCTTGAACGCCAAAAAGTTGTGTCTGAACATTTGAATATCATTTAGGTATGCTTTCTCACTGCACCTCTAATCCAAAATTCTTTTGACTTGCAGTTTGAGATGCCGCCACCCAAAAGAAGTGCAGCTGCAAAAGCTAAGAGCAAGGCCGCAGCTGGCAAGCGCCGTAAGCTGGAGAGGGAGTCTACGGAGACGGAAGAGGAGGCTGTAGTTCGGCAAGCAGCCAACGCAGCAAAACAGCGAGCCCACCATGCCAGGCAGGGAGAGGAGGCTGCTGCAGCGCGCCGAGAGGAGAACGCGCGTCGCACCCGCGACGCGCGACAGGTGCAATCCCCTCAGGAGACTGAGGCCCGCCGTGCCCAGGATGCGGAGCGCCGTGCTCTCGCCCGTCTAGAGGCCACCCCCGAGCAGGTCGCCGCGCGCCGCGCCGAGGACGCCGACCGGCATGCCCGGGTCCGCGAGCTGCAGGGCCCAGAGGCCGCCGACGAGAGGCGCGCCGCCGACGCTGAACGCCATGCTAATGTTCGTTTGTTGCAGACTCCGGAGGAGGCGGACGCGCGCCGCGCCCAGCAGGCCGCCCACATGGCCGATGTCCGGGAGGTGCAGACGCCGCAGCGGGCCGTCCAGGACCGCGTCCAGCGGCAGCTCCGCGACCTGCGCCCGCGGCCCCGCGTGCTCAACCTGGACATCCCGGACGATGTCGCACCCGCCGCGGCCCCAGCAGCCCCTCAGCGCGCCCCTGCCGCAGCGGGCCAGCCCACCCTGGAGGAGCTGTTCGACGCCACCATGGCGGCGCTTGAGCTGAACGTGTGTGTTCACTGCAACAGGGCGGTCATGACGGCCGACGGGTCGTTGGCTCCCACGTGCACGAAACGTGCCCGAAACGACCCCACGAAACGTGAATGCGAGGTCCGCTTCACTGCCGCTAACCGGATGGACCCGGGGGTCGTGCCGCCCGAGCTGCAGGGCCTAACTTACATCGAGCAGCAGCTGATCGCGCGCGTGCACCCCGTGGTGTCTGTGTATAAGGTTAGAGGGGGGCAGTATGGTTACTCAGGTAATATCATTAATTTCCCTCAGGATGTCCAGGAGCTGGCCACCGCGCTGCCGCACCGCCTGGCCGACCTGAACTCGATCATCACGGTGCGAACCCAGGGCGTCCAGGGCGCCGAGGGGCACGTGGACTTCAACGTGCGAGCGGACCGAGTCCGCGCCGCGCTGGTCTGGCTGAAGGAGCACCACCGCTACTACCGTGATGTAGAGATTTCAGAGGAGAATTTGTCTCAATTGCCTGCTAATGGTGATGCTTATTCACAGGTCCAAGGGATAAACGAGCGCCCGCGCCCGCCCCCACCCCCCGCTGCTCCTCCAGCTGCGGCCGCACCCGGTGGCGCTGCTGCCGCGGCTGCCGAGCCTGCAGCACCTGCAGCACCCGCAGCACGACCTGCGCCCGAGGGCGGCCCAGAGGCCGGGCCCCACCAGGAGGACGCCGCGGCCGTCGGCATCCACGTGACGTGCATGCCCATGATCCGGCCCGAGCTCAACGAGGACCAGGTTGAGTCCCATGTGACGGACTGGCCAACGATCGGACCTCAGCCTGTCAATGAGTTCACCACGGATGGCTACCTGACGATGGCCTTCCCCTGTCTCTTCCCGACGGGCGAGGGAGACTTAAGGAGTGGCCGCACCACTAAAATCCACACGGCTGATTACTTTAAGTTTCTAATGGAGTACTCTGATAGACGCTTCTCATGCCATCCCACTTTCAGGTTTTTCGCCCTCAACTCCATGATGCGGTGGAACGCTCTGACAAACGGACGGGTGTTCATCAGGAACAACCCCCGGTTCAACGACATGACGGCCGCTGATCTCAGGCGGCGCATCCGGGCGGGCGAGAGGAACATCCTCAAGCAGGCGCTGTACCACGGCAACAAGCTCAAGGGCACCAGGCAGTACTGGCAGTCCCGTTGTGGTGAG
>NW_026267513.1:115512-119046 GCF_000697945.3 Frankliniella occidentalis | reverse complement strand
AGTGCTGGAAAGCCTTGGAGCTGTCTTTTGGAAAGGTAAGTTCTAACTTTTTTTTCATAATTTGATTACTGTAACGTATGTGAGGCCTTCCCTTAACCCTTAACACTCTCTCCCAACTACAGAGAAAATTACCGAGCATCGAAGAGGGATTGTCACCGTTTCAACGCCGAGCCGAGCAGGCCATCGCTTCGGTAGAGTTCTGGCCGGGAGCGGGAGAGTCGTCCGGGTCGCCGGCGGCGGCCACTACTACTACTCCCAGACCAGCACCATGCAAGTTGTCACGAGCGTGGACAGCCTCAGCGAGGCCACAGGCGCCACAGGTCCGGCCCGGCGCCGCCTACGGTAGTAGTGCCCGTGGTGCAGCAAGAAGTAGCAGGCGACACACCCAGGGCTCGGGCGCGAGGCCATGGACTTGACCGGGCCCATCAAGTAAGTCAGCAGGTTAAACCCCCCTCAATACTTAGCTGTGCAAAAGCAACCTGGAGAGCTCCCCTCCCCCCCCCCCCCAACCTTTTGACTCTGTGTGGTCACAACGGTATTTTACTTATTACAGACTCCTATTGGACATGAACGAGAGTATCAGCAGCTGGGAGACAGCTAAATATTACCGCTTGGTTGTGCAAGACCAAAAGGCTAACCCAAAGTTCTGCGTAAATTCTGATTAAATTGTTATTAGTGGAGTAGTAACCAAAGGTGAGTTCTGCTTTAGAAGTATATGGTAAATAATATTTCAAATCTCTTGTGTACAAATTATTATTTTGATTGCAGTTTTGGAATCAACTAAGTTTGTAGACCTGGCATCTGTTTTATTTTGTTGAAAATGGGGAGATTAGTTTGAATATTTACAAGGAGTAAGTACTTGCATTCTTAAATGTATTGTCTTTCAATCACAACCTGATCATACAAACACACTAAATTTTGGTTTTGTTTCTAGTGAGCTGTTGTATTGGAGCCCAGTCTGATAGGCCATCCTCGAATTTCTTTCACTGTAATGTTGCAACAAATCTTCAATAGAATAACATTATAGTTAAAAGTGTTTTTCATAATTAAGTACATTCTAATAAAATTGATATACATGTAATTTTTGCTTCTGATTGATAAAGGTTTCCCCCTCCCTTAAGCTGTAGTAATCACAGTTAGAAGTGCGGAGTAGTTAGGCAGTACCGGCACACGCCCATGCAGCATTGGTTGCCTACCCAGGGCGTCAAGCTATTGACACGATCCCTGCGACTCAATTTTGGATGCCTACGATTTAACATGGGAGCGTGACCACATAGTGGCCATGCCGATCTTTTTTCTTTTTTTTTAACCGTTCTATGATTTTAACATACTTCGCTCAGCTACCCCGTGCCTGACTGTTACGCACGGGGCCCTACGTATATACGTCCCCCCGGCCCCCGGTCCTCCTGCTGTGCGGCCGATCCTGGTCCTGGGGGAGGCGAGCAGCACGCCCTCTACAGCAGCAGGCGGCAGCAGCAGGTGGAATACCTATTTAAAACAATGTGATCTCGGCGGTGGGGGTCTTTATCTGGAAACGGCCCGCGGGGAACGTGTGGCGTTGCAGCCGCCTTCCGCCGCCCCACCTGGACCGGCCCGCTGGCCCCAATCCCTGCCCCCCCCCGCGGCACAACAGCAGACCGGCCCGCGGCACACAACTAACACTCAAATTTGAATATAAAACGAAAAGGGAGGCGAGCAAAGAGGAGGGAGACGCGGGGGAGAGGGGGTGCAGCGGTGGGGGTGGGGGCAGTAGGACGCGCAAGGGCAAGAGGTAAAGGAAATCGGGGAGCAGAGAAACAAAGTTGCATGAGTGGCTAATGTGGCACGCTGGTCCCGCCCGCCGCCCCCGCTCGCGCACACAGCAGCCTCGTTTGTTGCTTCCAGCCCGCTGGGCCCCCCGTGTTCCCCTCCTGCTGTATCCCGTGCGATCTGAAATCCCACCCGCCCTGCAAGCGCAACCCCCCTCCGCCACCGCCTGACACCGGACGACGCCAAAGTTTGCTCGGAAGTACGCGTACGCCCGTACCCTCGCGGCGGCGGCGCTCCCGAAATGAGTAACGTTTTCTTTTTGTGGCGTGCCCCAGTGCCCTTATTCTTGCAAACTTTTGCACCCGGTCAGGTCGTCGCGGCGACGGCGGCGGCGGCGGCGGCGGCGCACAGTCGACGCACAGTAGTGGGGGCTGTATCGGGTGTGGAGGGGCGGTGCGGCGGTGTCCTGGGTGTGCTCGGCGTGAAATGTCTCATCAGCGCAGCACAGTGTCCGGGAACACTCCCGCCCCCCCCGCACATTGCTGGACTGGGTGGGCACGGCCGCCCCGCTATCCGGGGCAGCGGAATGCAGAAAATGTAGTAGCAGTAAGGCCTTTTCATACGGGGGGATGGGGGCGCGGGGGAGGCTGGCCTGCAAGTTCGAGCGAGACCAAAGCTTGCAACACCGCATGTAGTGTGTTGCGAGTTGGACTCGTTTGGATACATGTAAGAAATACATTTCTCTTTTCAAGACTTTTTAGTCAAAGTCTGGCTATGGTGCGGCACGGTGCACAGTACCGCTGGTCGGCTGGGGTCAGACAATTATTGACGAGTAACGAGCGAGGCAAGACTGCTGGCCGCGGGCGGGGCGGGGCGGGGCGCACCTCGCTGCCAGTCGCGGCGTTGTTATGATCCGGACACGGACGTCGTAAATTCCTGTCATTCTCCAAAAACACGCAGCCGGCTGCCGCCAAGCTCCCCTTCGCGGCTCCCCTTCCCTCCCCTCGCCTTCCCTCCCGCGTGGCCCCCGGTCCGGCTCCGGCTGGACATTCTGTCCGGTCACGACCTCCGCAGGGTGGCTTCGGACGGACGTGCGCACCCCCTCCCGTCCCCCCGTACCCACCCCGCCCCATCCCTTCTCTCCTGTTCACCACCACCACCACCACCACCCCTCATATCGAGCCCCTCAAGAGTTGCGCGGTCCATCTGTCACGCAAACTTTTTGTTGTCCTCGGTGTGTCGCATTTTAAAAGTGTAATTTTTCGTTTTGTCTTTCTTTGAAAATCGCTTGTGCACTCCGTGTAACGGCATGTGTAGTGCCGCCGGCCGGCTTTGCCTCACACAGGGGCGCGGGTGGGAGTAAAAAGGACTTGCCGATATGGAGCAGGCAAGGTATCGATATGGTGTTTGGGAGCCACCCCTCTTTTTCGTCGCGCTTTATTTGTTGACCCCGCGGCGCGCGCGGCTCCCCAACACCCTCCTTCTCTCCCTCTCTCTGCCTTCTCCTTCCTCGAGCACTCGCTCTCTCGCGCGCGCTCTCTCGCTCGTTCGTTTGCAATATTGACTGCGCACCCTCCGCAAGGGACGCGACGAAGCCAGATGGATTGCGAGCGCCGTGTATACCCTGCTGCTCCGAAGCCCCTGCGGCGGGGAAAAGGGGGGGGGGGCAAACGGGCAGAGCCGTGTCGTGTCCAGGGGGCTGCAGTGGCGGGTAGGGGCACAGCAGCCGTTGCAGGGCACGCTCCTCCTGGGAGCCGCCCCGTCCCCCCACGCCCTGCCCCGCCC
>NW_026267513.1:108659-112012 GCF_000697945.3 Frankliniella occidentalis | reverse complement strand
ACTGTGTGGTCACAACGGTATTTTACTTATTACAGACTCCTATTGGACATGGACGGAGAGTATCAGCAGCTGGGAGACAGCAAAATATTGCCGCTTGGTTGTGCAAGACCAAAAGGCTAACCCAAAGTTCTGCGTACATTCTGATTAAATTGTCATTAGTGGAGTAGTAACCAAAGGTGAGTTCTACTTTAGAAGTATACGGTAAATAATATTTCAAATCTCTTGTGTACAAAATATTATTTTGATTGCAGTTTTGGAATCAACTAAGTTCGTAGACCTGGCATCTGTTTTATTTTGTTGAAAATGGAGGGATGAGTTTGAATATTTACAAGGAGTAAGCACTTGCATTCTTAAATGTATTGTCTTTTAATCACAACCTGATCGTACAAACATACTAAATTTTGTTTTTGTTTCTAGTGAGCTGTATTTGAGCCCAGTCTGATTGGCCCTCCTCGAATTTTTTTCACTGTAATGTTGCAACAAATCTTCAATAGCCTAATGTTAAAAGTGTTTTACATAATTTAGTACATTCTAATAAAATTGATATACATGTAATTTCTGCTTATGATTGATAAAGGTGTCCCCTTCCCTTAAGCTGTAGTAACCACAGTTAGAAGTGCGGAGTAGTTAGGCAGCACCGGCACACACCCATGCAGCATTGGTTGCCTACCCAGGGCGGCAAGCTATTGACACGATCCCTGCGGCTCAATTTTGGATGCCTACGATTTAACATGGGAGCGTGACCACGTAGTGGTCATGCCGAGGGAACGTGTTAATGTGTAAATTTTGTCATCTTCTTTTTTTTAACCGTTCTATGATTTTAACAGACTTCGCTCAGCTACCCCGTGCCTGACTGTTACGCACGGGGCCCTACGTTCCGAGAAAATCCGGGAACATATTCCGAAACTTCCCAAGATTTCACTTTTCCGGAAAAATATACACCCTACGTAAGTCACGCTGCGGTATAACGCTACGGTTTCCCACTACATTGTTCTGACACGTAGGCGTGGCTGGATATGTTCCCTAAGCCGCGTTGCAGGGACAGTCCGCACGTGAAAACAACCTGCAGGGGTGATCCAAAGCCCCTCGGCAGTGCTTCGGTAGCACTTCGAAATAGAGATTCCTGAGCCGCGTAAGCGACGTGAACGTCCTGGTGGAGTAGCCTCGGCTTGACATGGCGCCCATGCTGCGCAAAGTTCGTCTCTTGCTGGCCTATCTCGCCAACGCCGTCGACGGCTGTCGGCTCCCGACCCAGCTCGGCCTTCCCCGCTGCCCCCGCACAGTGGGAGATTTGACCTCAAAATTGCGACAAAAGTCAAAAATCTAAACTTTAGAATCAACTGATTTTTCTGTTTGATATCGGTAGATGACACCTAAAGTCACCATATCCCTTCACTTTCACTTCACTTCGATCGCTTGTGTTTCGGTTAGGAGGTGTTTAAACCGACCCTTGCGCTTGCCTCCGCTCACTCGCCCCGTCAGTCACTTTGGTAAAATGCTTCGAAATTGAGAAAAACACGGTCTATAAGAACTGGAAGTGACAGTTCTTGGTAATTAAGAGTTGGGCAACATTTTAAGTCTTAAGTCTTATTAATCATGTCAAAGACTTCAGAATAGGAATAAATCATGATTCAAAAGTTAGCATTTGGAGGTTAGGTGTAATCGTATTTTCATATTGAGTTATAATTTGAGTTCCGCCGAGTTCCACTCTAACTCTTGCACCAAATGGTAGCTACGACACTAATTAACGTATTCCGCGTGAGAACAGGTGCCACAAGCTGCCACCTTGGCGATGCTGAACATTCAAAAATGACCTTTTTAGGTGGAAGTACCCGGCTGGCTTTGCAAAAAATGTGCCACAACATGTAATATGGTTGTGTTTGAACACGTGAACATACTTTTACTTGTTGCTGTACGGCGTTCTTAGAAACAGAACCGAAACCTTGACGATTATAGAAACTTTTGGGGGGGTGGGGTGGGTAGGGTGGACCAATTTTGCACTTTTCCGCACTTTTCACTAAATTGGCAGGTTTTTGATGACATTACCCCAGAATACTCCGTAATTCCCAATTATATGCCGATCGTGGAAAGATTCGACTTTTGTCGCGATTTTGAACCTAAATCTCCCACTGTGCCCCGTCTTCGAGTTGGTTTGCTCGACTGATCAGGTAGTAGGACATTCCCAGTGCTCTACTGTAGTTCAAATAGTGACCGCAGCGTTGTTGTTTGTCCTTGTTGCGCCAGTGACAGGAAAGGAGAGCTCTGCGGGCTCTGCGAAGGCGTTTCTCCCTCCTCCCTCACCCCCGCGGAACTGCACTCGCTAGTGCGCTTACGCATGGGATGGGGGGCCTGCCAGGGACCCATGCAGCACGCCTAATCCTTTCCTGGAGCGTTGTCCCTTGTTCTCTGGTACGGACGGTTACGTCTCTTTACTTATTGCCTGTGGGTTGCCTCAGTCTCGCAGAGGTTTCCTGTAGTTTTACTTACACTTCGTGTGCGGGTACCCTACCTGATCTCCTCCGAGACGTCCAGGAGCTGGGGGGCTGAGGGGGTTAAGAAATTAATGAGACACTACAGTTATATGTGCACTAGATTTAGAAGCAAGCCTTTATTTCAAACAAAAGTGCAAGTAATCTTCCAGAAAAGAGAGCAATCTGTTGACTCTAAGGCCAGGCAAAGCAGACAAAAGTGCGGAAGAGCTCAGGCGGAGCACAGCGTGCACACTCCTCCTTCTCCTCCTCCTCAGAGCTTATGGCGGTCTTACAGCAGCACTCACATGCAAACAAATCAAACAAAACAAAACTAGGTATCAGTATTTACTCTGAAAGGGACAAAGACGTCTCCGCGGTGGAACAGGACTGGTATAACGCCTTCGCGGCGATAAACACTTTTTGGACGGTTCGGTTCAGTTACACGCGCGTACATTAATGTTACACCGTGACGCACAGAGACGCACACTGTCAAAGACATACATGTCCCGCGAACGTTGCATAACTTATACACATAAGTTGAACAATGAAACGATGCCAAATATAGCGCGTGCAACGGGCTGCGTACTGCGAAGGGATCTCGGGGATCGTCTTCAACGTACGCACGTTTTCCGCTAGAATAATTCGGCCAATTGCGAGAGCTCGGCGCCTGCGATGCTCGGGGTAGGCCACCCCGCAGTACACGCATGCACTGCAGGCAAGATGCTGCCTACCCACCAGGCGTTACGAGAGCTTGCACCAGCAGACATTAAAGAGAATTACCCCCCCCCCCCCTTTTCCGAAGGTTTATTGCTTGCACAGACTGAGCTTGGCAATTTCTAGGACCCATTTCTGGAATCCCTAGGCCGAAACGCCAATCAGTGG